>NW_027532025.1:1122892-1152144 GCF_008692635.1 Crocuta crocuta | reverse complement strand
TTGGGGATGTCTCTAATTTTCATTAATTGTAATTATGTTATAATTATTATTTATATTTATAAATTACTATAATGAATATCTATAAGAGTAAATCTATATCTGAAGCTTTGATAATTTTTTAAGATGGATTCCTAGGAAGAGGGTATCTGAGTCAAAGACTGGAATATTTTAACATCTGTAATATTTAACATATTTATACTGACAGATTGTTTCCCGTTGTCTTCTTACCAAGAAGTTTAACCACCTCTAACCATGGTTAGAGTTGATGACTTTTAGTCTCACTTTAAGTGTGATGATCTCATTTTACGTCTTTTTAAATCCTTAAATATGGGGGCGCCTGGGTGGCTTAGTCGGTTAAGCGTCCGACTTTCGCTTAGGTCATGATCTCACGGCTCGTGGGTTTAAGCCCCGCGTCGGGCTCTATGCTGACTGCCAGCTCAGAGCCTGGAGCCTGTTTCGGAGTCTGTGTCTCCCTCTCTCTCTGACTCTCCCCTGCTCACGCTGTCTCTCTGTCTCTCCTAGAAATAAATAAAAATATTTAAAAAAAAAAAACTTAAAAAAATCCTTAAATATGTTTTTACTGTATGTCCATTTTTTTCTGCCTACTGGTTACATGACACACTTTCTTGGTTTTTTGTTTTTGTTTTTGTTTTCACGTGTCCCATAATTGTGTCCTGGACATTGTGTCACTATGTATTGAGAGTCCAGATTTGGTTATCTTTCTTTATAGAATAATATGTTTTTATTCAGGCTGATAATAATTTACTGGCAAATAAGCTTCTTCAGTTATGCCTTGGTTTCACACTTTGTGAAGGTGGATCTAGAATAAATCTAGAGTAACCTTCCAGATTATGGCCCTTCCAGGTTCTCAACCAAACGCCCAGTTCTGAGTGAACTCTGGTGTCCCCTAGACCTCCCTTTTGGAAATGGAGGTAAAGTGAATATAGAGTTCCCCTCGTGGTTTCTCCTCTCTCAAGATCACAGCCTTGTACTGCCTGCCATCTGATGCCTGACAATGGCTGTTCCATATACTTTGTCTACTTTTGTGGTAGGAGGCTGACTGGTAACTGTTACTATGTCATGGTCCTCCACATTACACATTTTTGTATATCTGTGTTGAGGGTATGGAGGGTATGGTAAAGAAAATAACTGTAAAGGACATTTATGAATATAAATTACCTTAATTTTATTGTTTTTGTTTTACACAGATACTACGAGGCCAAAGCGGGACTATGAGGTGGATGGCAGAGACTATCACTTCGTCATTTCCAGAGAACAAATGGAGAAAGATATCCAAGAGCACAAGTTTATAGAAGCTGGCCAGTACAACGACAATTTATATGGAACTAGTGTGCAGTCTGTGAGATTTGTAGCAGAAAGGGTATGTTCACCAATCATGTTACACCTCCCCTAAAGAAGGTTCCTGGGTGGCAAACTGCATTGTTTGGTCATTACTCTTTCCTGATTGCAGGTGTAAATTTTGATTAAATATTCCGTTTAAGACCTCTAAGCAGAGAATCGCTTTAGAGCAAGGTCATTAATCTTTGTTCTAATCTCAATAAAGTATGCTGACTGACTTGTGGGGAGGAAGGGGTTAACAAGCTGTTAATTAACAGCTTGAAGTTTATGGAAATTTACTTTGTCCTTGACTCACTTATCTTTGGTCCCTGTAAACAGCATTGAATTTGTTAAGGAAGCTTTGTTACTCTTGGTTGTTTGGGTCAGGATCCTCAATTGTTTTTGTTAGCAGGAGTTAGGTTTTATCTCACTGAAAAGTTGAGACCCCCTTGGGGGAGGGGTAGGTAGATGAAGAGGGCTAGGGCCTACCCTACTGCTGGCAAAAATTCAAACTTAGAGGGGGTGTGAATACTGCAATTCCTTTCTTACTGGTAATATCGAGGGCTTGGAAAAGAAGAGAATGTTCAGGAGAGAACCAGATAGGAAGGCACTTGAATGTGGCTTTAAGAACTGCCTATAGAGAGGAGCGTCTGGGTGTCTCAGTCGGTTAAGTGTCCAACTCTTGCTTTCGGCTCAGATCATTATCTCATGGTTCATGAGTTTCAGCCCGACTTTGGGTTCTGTACTGGGTGTGGAGCCTGCTTAGATTCTCTATCCCTCTCCCCCATCTCTCCTCCTTCTCTCCTACTTGTGCTAAAGCTCTATCAAAAAAAAAAAAAATCTACCTATAGAGAAATCCTAATCTCCTGTCAACACAGAGGACTTGTTTTATGAGAGAAAAGAAAAGAATTGAGAACTAATTACATTTGTTATACAATTTGTATTTGTTGGGTTGATTTTTATTTGATTTGATACAAGCTTTTGACGTACTGATAAAAAATTAAAGAAGAAATTTTAATGTCTATCTGAGAATACAGTAAGTAAGCTGCATCTCTTCCTCTCTCTCAAAAGCTGGGTTCTACGAGCTTTATCATATTGTTTCTAACCAGTTTCCTAATGGTTGCATCTGTTCTCCCCTTTGAACATGTAGATACAGCCCTTGTTAACTTGAAAAGTTCTGGCCATTGAATAATCAAGCAGCACTTAAGACATTTTGTCTAGCTGTGGTATTTCACAGATAGCAAACTTGCAATTACTTAAGAGATTTAGGGTTGAACCATCTTAGTATGTTTCTCCCACAAGAGCTCAAGTATTCACTGGAGTGTGTTCATTTTCACGTGGGTATTATAGAGAGTTTTTAATCCCCTGTTATTGATTTAGGACTGTTCGTATCTGCACAATATGTTTTTTCTCTTCTTTTGTAAAGTTCTTCTAGCCTCAGGGTAATGAGGCCATTTCTCCCCAGGAGTTAGAATATGATATTTGGCAAATATATCTACTTTTCCAGAAATACTTTATAAAGCAACTCCTTGCTCTGAGCACTCATTGCAGTGGAAGCTAAGTTAAATGAGGTGTGCTATACGTAATAGGGTTTTCATTTAACAAACAAGAAATTTACATGCACGGTACATACACTCTCTCTCAGCACTTAAGATATAATAAAGTAACTCTTCATGTGTCTATCCTCGACTATACTAGATTGAGCATATCTAGGGCAGGATACATATAAGCACTCAACAAATGTTTATGGAATTGTTCCAAATTCATGTAATTACCATTCTTTCAAATTCAGTGTTGGTCAGGGTGAAGCAACAAAGTATCTATTCCAACCAAGAATTCTGTCAGGGCTTCAAGACAGGGGTTTGAGCTCTTCCAGCACTAAGACTTCGAGCAAGTTACATATTATTTCTAAGCCATAGTATTAGCTTCTGTAAAATATGGCTGATTATACCTACCTCATAGATTTGGGAATTTCTTATTGATAGTTGTCTTCAGAGATAGTTTATGACAGCTCATGAGCGTGGACCCAGTCATATTACATAATGCCACATATCTTCTTTGTGAAACATCAGGTATTTATTTAACAAAATCAAGGTAACTGAGATAACACGTGTAAAATCTCTACCCCAGTGGCAGACGCTTAGTAAAGGAATAATAAATACGAGCTATCAAAAGCATTCAGTGATGACCATGTATATCAACTTTCATTTATGTTTTGCAATGACCCCTTTTCAACCGCTAGGAATTCAGTATCCCTTACCTTCCTTTAAGACACACTTACTTTTGTTTGTTTGTTTGTTTTGGTTCACTTATCATTCTTTCTGGATTAACTCCATATTTTTCTTCTCTTTCTACCAGGGCAAACACTGTATACTTGACGTGTCAGGAAATGCTATCAAGCGGTTACAAGTTGCCCAGCTCTATCCCATTGCCATCTTCATTAAGCCCAAATCTCTGGAACCTCTCATGTAAGTGGAGGGCACAGGAGGCTGTCACCCAGCTGCCTGTTTCACGTGACACAGCAAATTGCTAACAGCTCTTTATCACAAATGCTCATAAGTCAGAAGTGCCACTGTTGACTTTTTAAAGCATTTCCTTTCTAAAAAAACATTTAAATGTTTTTGAACCATTAGAGACATAATGTCAGTAATTCCCTAACATGTCTTTACTAATGTTTCTTGATTTTTATTTTCATTTCACAATGTGTGTGTGTGTGTGTGTGTGAGATTTTTTTTTTTTTTTTTGGCTTGTCTTGTTTTGTTATTTTAAAAAGGTACGTAGGTTTGGTTCGGTTTGATTTGGTTTGGTTTGGTTTTCAAATGCTAAGAAGCAATCATCTTTGCTTCCGTTTGTTCCATTAGTAAATCTTTTTAAACATGTAGGTTTTTCCAGAGGGAACACACAATATTTTAGATCCTTACTATTGACATTTCATTTTGTTCTAGCAGATAATTCTTTTATTTCTTAATTAAAATCTCATGTCTATAGACCACTATCCTTAAAAGGGAGTTTTCTTAGCAACATGGCAGGAACACTTCTATAGCTCATACCAATAGCTCCATACCAGTGCATGTTTATGAACCAGGCAAATGTGTATGACTCAGATATTTTTATTGTTCTTTTCATTTTTCAGAGGACTGACAAAATATCTTCCTTCAAATATCAGTAAACAAATTGGACAAATACTTACAACCTGACTATAAAGTAACATATTTTCCCTGGCAATTTGATAGGAATTGTTGGCATTGCTTTCTAGACAACTCTCAAACAAATGGGAGGCTGTGGTAGCCAAAAAGGTAGCAGAGCAAAGAGGCTATGAGCAGGGACTTGAAAATGGGTCAGGCTAGGTGTGATTTTTTCCTGTTGCCTCTGATCAGTTATGTGGCCTCAGGCAAGCTGCTTGACCTCTGTCAGATTTAGTTCCTCGCCTCTAAACTAGGCGCATTAATAATGTGTACCTCACAGCTAGTATAAAGGTTAAACATGATCATGAATGCAAAGCTCTCCATTTGGTCTTTAACATATGGTGAGCTTTTAATAAATAGTAGCTATTATAACTGTTAAAAATTCCAAGTTACTTTATAGTAAAAGGAATAAAACCATTTTATCATTACAAAAGACATAAACTACCTTTTCCAGGAGGCCACAGAGATAATGCCAGTCTGTCTGTTGTAAGAGCTTTGCTCAAATGTGCTTCCATTTGGGCCTCGAGATCTTAAGAGCATTTGACCAGGTTCAGAGGTGAACCAGAGACTGGAACACAGGGTGCATGGAAAGACCGAAGAAAAGGAAATTACATAATCCCAGAGGTGAAACAGTTACTTGCAAAAGGTATCAGCCAGCCATTCCACATCTTCTCTAGGAGCGAAGAAGCAAAGCAAGCTGTAGGAGCTAGAATTGCAACCTAAGAGAATTAAGTTAAATACACAGTCATTCCCTGGGGAATTCGCCAGAGACATATCTTAAAAGTAGAATACAGTCCCATAAATAAAAGATGGACAAAAGTTCTTCCCAGGATGCAGAAATAAAATCAGTAGACCATTGACAATTTCTTCTGCCCTGAGAATTTGAGTGTTAAATTATAATAAAGATCTCTGCCCATACCTGGCACATGGAAAAACACATGTTGATGATAGGATACCGGTTCTTGATATTATTATCCCTGATAACATGCATCACATTTCTCCTCAAATGGGATACCATGTTGGGTAGTGCACAAAGTAAATTAAGCAACCAGGAATTTCATGATGTGAAAGCAATTTATAATCTGTAAAGGGCTTAATAAATATTATTAGCAATGCCAACATTGTAAAGAAGAATAGAAAAATGGCCCTCACCTTTGGGGAATAACATCTTAAAGTCCTGTTTCAGAAATAGAAAACTAGGTTTCACATCATAAATACACAGCGGGATAAATAGCTTCCCAGAGAAGTGAAGCCTGAGGGAGAAACAGCCTTGGCACATTTGCTTTAGTGTGATATTGGGAGACATTCCCATCTGGTGCTCGGTGGGAGAAGGTCTACTTCCTTCCACAACTATGAGATGACTTATTTAGTTTTGCCTTGGGGCGCTGTCACAGCCACTTATCACCAAGGAACGTTAAACATACTGAAGGCTGGCTTCCGCAATGAAGACCGTGAATCTGACATAATTTGCTGCAGCCATATTCATGAGTCTCGAGTGCAGTAATGGTGACATTCAAACCAATCTGATCTTATTATTAAAGACTGGATGTTTACTTTCCAGTTCACTCTTTTCCAAGGGTTTTACTTTAGGAGCAAAGCTAGCAGGAATTGCCCATTCCCCGGGGAAGGAGTGAATGCTAGGTCAACTGGAACAAAAGCATGGCGGCTGTCACATTTAGACATTGACACATCATCACACACATTATTTCTCAAGTGCATCATTCACATCAAACCACAGAGCTTATTAGCACATACATAGCTGATTCTTCGGAGGAGCATAAAATCAAGGGTGTTTATAAAAGAGATGTTCTTTTTATAGCAGGTTACCGTACCACTTCTGTTCCTCACCCCCACCCCGTGGCAGTGTGAAGCTTTCCTGTGTCTCTTTACCTTGCTACCCCTAATCTGCTTTTTACCTTCTTGCTCCCACAGTGGCCAATGTTTACGCCTATCTTCAACTGTAATATAATTATGTTTATTTGTCTAGTTCTCCATTCATCCATTCACTTACTCATTCAACAATTAACTCTTGAGCCAGGCTCTATGACACATGCTGATGAACAAGCCCTAGTCTCCACCCTCAAAGAACCCACAGATTAGGCAAGGAGACAATGTATATAATAGATGATATATTAGAGGATAAAAATCAAAATTCAGTCATGGCTATAGTAAGTGCAAAGGGAATTCTGAGAACCCAGATGAGATGAGCTGGGCAAGTCAAAGGAGGTCCAGAGCCACATGCCTTCTTGACATCTGGAACAAAACCCTATCTTTCTGTGAACAGTATCCCTGGGTTTCGCCCAGCATCTTCTGTACCCAAGGGTAATATGCACTCACAGCTTCTGTGGCTGGTGCTCTTTGGGAGGAGAATTGTAGATACCGTCCCTTGGGACGAGATGCCTTTATTTCAACATCAAGAGTTCAGGAAATTCCTACTTTTTTGTACCACAGCTATCACCTCATGTCTAGAATCATGTTAATATCTGACTTCAGTTCTTTAATTTTTTTTCCAAATAAGCCTCTTGGGAAAGTCTTGGTACAATGGGAAGTCTGTTTGACTAAAATTGGTTTTAAAAGAACCCCAAAACTTTTTTGGACACCAGATCTCCTCTTTTACCTTCACAAGTCCCTTTATTACTTCAGGCCACAGCTACTTGCTCTAAAACCACCTGTCCCATGCCCTAATCTCTGGCTTCCTCAGTGACATGCAGAGGCAGCAATGCTTTCAATATTCTACGTGCCCCTGTGATGCATCCCAGTTTGCTCTTGGCTAGACTTTTTATCAGCCCAGTGCAGCCACACTGGCATTCATATGATGATCAGAGGAAAGAATTGTCAGTCTTTGATAGTAAAATGTCTTTGATTAAGAAAACACAGGAAGGCAATATAATTTTTATTTAGTAAAGTACAGCTTGTTTGGTAGGCAAAGAATTTTAACACCTAGAGGACATGGAAAGATAAAGCTGCTGCTGGTTAGGAATCAGGAGATTGGATTATTTTTCTGTTTCCTTTCCATTCAATTTGTCCTTGAGACTAGGTTGGATTTAAATATTACAGTGATTAAGGAGCACTTATATACACCATCATTGAGAGACTGACAGAAAAAAAAGGGACAGAGAGAGAATCCCAGGCATAGTACTTTATAGCCCATTCTACCAGACCAGCAACAAAACCAAGTCAACACTGGAGATTCTTACCAAGATCCTCTACCCTGACTCACTATATAGGTTACTTGCTTATAATCGATTTGAAAATGTTTTGGTACCATCAGGTTTGATTGTTACATTCTGTCTGTATTGGTTTATTCATGCCTTCCCCAGCAGATCCTTCTAAAGCCATCTGGATATAAAAACAGAGAAGTTCAGGGCTCTTGTTTCTATAGACATGCTTCACCCTTTACAGAAGCTGAGCAGGGAGGGTGGCAAAATGCCTCTTGGGCCTCAAAGATCCACATGCCCAAGGCACCTGTCACATTTTCTCAGGAAGCACTTTGTTTCTCCATTCCATACATTTCCTACGACATGCTGATGATGAGCCACAGCCCTCAGGGAGGATGAGGAGTAGAGAAATCAAAGGTTTCCGTGAGAGCAGGACCTGCCAACGGTCACGTCTAGGTCTCTCAGAGGTGATGAGGTACAAAATGCTGTGGTGTCCCTTCCCTTCTCGCAATCTCTTCTCCCCCTTCTGACAACCCCTGGAAGATGTTATTCGAGTCTATGTCCCATATTTAAGACAGATCAAGACAGTCGAGGACAGAGTCCAAAGAGTAACCAGGAAGGTTAGGATTTGGAAATCACATCCAATGAGAGAACAGATGAAGGAATAGGACAGTTTATTCTGAAGGAGTAGGGACAACCTCAAGGGACACATGAGCACTGGATTTTAGGACCCCGATGGCTGTCATGGAGGAAAGAGGTTTCGTCCCACTCTGTATGACTGCAGAGGACAGAACAGGGACCAGTGATAGGAATTCAAAACAGATAGACTCTGCATCAATCTCGGTTCCAGTGTGGAGCCAAGGGTGAGCTCTCTGGGAGGGGGTCCTCATTGCTGAAATTATTCCAGCAAAGAAGAATCCCAAATGAGGACTAGGAAGCTGCTAAGATGACGCTGTGCCTCCTGCAGCTTTCATTTTTGCCACATATTTTAAGTTTTCAGGATTTGGTACATTCCCCGTGTGTTCTAATACCAAACCCTCATTTTCTCAGGGAGATGAATAAACGTCTAACAGAGGAACAAGCCAAGAAAACCTACGATCGTGCAATTAAGCTAGAACAAGAATTTGGAGAATATTTTACAGGTAAGTTCATTTACCCTTGCACTGTGAGAGAAAGGATCAACTCTCTGACATCTGGCATTTAGAGAGGAGTCTGGGGCTGGTGTACCTGGGCCCTAAAACCTTTCCTCGGAGAAGCCCTAATTTCCCTCTGCTTTACCTGTCTGACCCAGAACTCTGAGTTCTCTCCTCTTTGGATTCAGCTACTGTCAGTTTCCAGGTTCCCATTGGCCCTACCCAAAAGCATGAGTCACATATGACACTGAGCTACCTCCTGCTATTAAGAAGATTCGAGGCATTCGGTACCTCATTAAACTATCTCCCTAATCTCAACAAAAATCTTTAAAAAAGAAACGTTTAGGGCTGAGATAGGCAGCATCCAAAGTGGTGACTCATGAGAAGCAGTCTCAGGGCTCCATTATCTGCTTCAGTGACTTGCAGGGCTGTGTCCCCATCAGCAGCACCTGAGCAAGATGCCGACACACTTCCTGGTGTTTCCATTAATTCCAAGTCAGGTCCCAATGCAAAACTTTTTTCTTTTACTTTTTTTATTAAACGTTTATTTACTCTGAGAGAGAGAACATGCGTATGAGCAGGGGAGGGGCAGAGAGAGAGGGAGAAAGAGAGAAACAGTCCCAAGCAGACTCCCTGCTCAGTGCAGAGCCCAACCCGGGGCTCAGTCTCACAACCATTAAGATCACGACCTGAGCTGAAATTAAAAGTTGGATGCTTAACTGACTGAGCCACCCAAGTGCCCCCTTTTTCCTTTTTCTTTTTAAACATTTCCTTGGAAACATGAAGTTTGGGGAATAGAGGAAGATTTTCTTGCCCAGGTATCCTGGGTTCTCCTTCCTCACTTTCATGAAACACTGACCAAATCCAAAGAGTAATCGAAGTGTGTGGAGTTTGCCTTAACAATAACAAATGGCTTAAGAACAGGAAATTCCCCGAGTGCCAAGTGGCTCAGCATCTCACCATCTGGAAATTGAGCTCTGAGTTGGGCTCCGCCCTGAGCATGGAGCCTGCTTAAAATTCTCTCTGCCTCTGTCTTTTTCTCTGTCATCCCATTTGCCCCTCTCCCACTCGCTTTCTCTCTCTTTCTCTCTCTCTCTTAAAAAAAAAAAAAAAAAAAAAAACTAAAGCAGGAAATTTCCTCCAGAATTACCTTAGGAGAAGTTACCTGCTTTATTTTTCATCTTAATCAGAATAGGAAAATGCCAGTGGTTTAGCAGTTTGCAAATATGTTGAATCAGGTAATCTTAAGGAAAATTTCTATCAGTAACAATGGTATGAATTATGTGTCATCTAAAAGAACATCTAGGTNGCACTGGGTGTTATGTGGAAACTAATTTGACAATAAACTATTTGTAAAAAAAAAAAAAAAGAACATCTAGGTATAAACAGCAGATCAAAATTATGCACATTTTGGGCAGTGGTTCATATCAGAAATAAAATGCAATAGTCAATATATTCTCAGGGTTGTTTTTGAAGACCTAAACTATGTTTCAGTAGCAATTCGTTTTAATCCCTAATGTCCAATAGATAGTGCTGACATGTTTTGGAGATCCATCTGTAAGAAAACTTTACTTTAAAGGAGATTATGAAAGGTACTTAAATCTCCTTTAGGTGACTTGTTGTTTTAGGTAATAGTAGTGTGTTTATGTTTCTTCTACTACAAAATAGTGTATTTATGTTTTTTTTAAGCTGTTGTCGTGAGGCATTCTCAATTGAGCAACCCTGTGATGGTAAAATATCAGTTTACCAGATTACTTGGAGAATGAATGGGGTTTCCTATTAAAGGGTTTGGGGTTCGAGGGGTTAGCTAAAGTTGCCTCCAAAACCTTATTATTTCCTCTGTGTCTAAAATGTCTAAATTTCTGCACCTGCCAGAGTAATTACAGTATACAGAATATGAGGCTAGCTTTCTCTGATAAGCAGGGAGATCTCAATCTGAAAGCTGATCAATGCCTCGCCCAGTGCCTGGCCCAGAGTAGGTGCCCATAAAATTTGACTATATTAGTGATTTATTGTCCCAAATTATAGACAGACATGTAGAAAAGTAGAAAGACTGTGGTACATTTGTTACCTGATCTAAGACATGCACCGAAAGCATTTGTTTTCCTTTAATCACTGATGTGGTCTTGCTTAGGTGAATATTCCCTTTTTTTTTTTTTCTTACTAAGGAAAAGTAACATGAAGCTTCCAGATGAGTTTGTCTGTCAGTGGTTCAAGCTTCTGCAGTGTGATTGATGGCTGTTCTTCACCAACTGGGGAATAATATTCCTAACTCTGTTGTGTTTGCTTTTGTTCTAGCTATTGTCCAAGGAGACACCTTAGAAGATATATATAATCAATGCAAGCTTGTTATTGAAGAGCAATCTGGGCCTTTCATCTGGATTCCCTCAAAGGAAAAGTTATAAATTAGCTACTGCACCTCCAACAATGACAGAAGAGCATTTAGAAGAACAAAATATATATAATATACTACTTGGAGGCTTTTATGTTTTTGTTGCATTTATGTTTTTGCAGTCAATGTGAATTCTTATGAATGTACAACACAAACTGTGTGAAGCCATGAAGGAAACGGAGGGCCCAAAGGGTGGGACAGAAAAGACATTGCAGTATGCAGGAAGGCTTTGGTTTGCTCAAAGTGCCAGGTGTAGGGATGAACCTCTGACGGGCTTTCTGGCCAGGAGATGGGCAGCCTCCTCACCCCAGCAGATGTCCAGAGCTGATTTAGCTGCTGAGCTCTCTGTGTTTTTTGCTTTAAAGAAAAGTTGCCAGCACTTGAACTTCACCAACCTTCCCATTACCCACATCTGTAATTGGTACACTTTGAATTTTATAACTATGCACACCCTTTGATTTCTTAACAAGCGAAAGAAAGAAAGAAAGAAGGATAAAGGAAAGGAGTCCCTTTGGAGACGGCATAATAGCAGGGAAAGATAAGTGTGTAGTTTCTTGAAGTTTCTTGACTGGCATCTACAAACACGAGCATTTCATAAAATTCACAAGTGTATGGAGGACTGACCTCACTGAGAGGAGGGGATTCCACCTGAGGTTAGCTTTATGATTGTTTATTGTCTATTTTGCCATTTATAAGCTGAAAGAAGGCACTACAGATGAGAATAATTTATACAATAAAAATATATCAAATGTATAGAAACGAATTTCTATAGGTTAAAAAAGTTTTGTGAAATATTTTGTAAAGACTAATTGAAAGACTAAATGTATGCACTATCAGCAGATGATCAAATTCAAGAATTGAAAGTTGCACTCTCCCTTTTGTTGCCAACGATCCATTAAGAACATCTGAGTTCCTTCCAAAGTCTGACAAAGACTTCCTCCTCACTGACCTCCCATGATCTCCCTTCCATATTAGTGACACACTCTCATGGAGCACATCCCTTAATGAGTTGCCCTCATGGGTATTTTTGGAAGATATTTGATTAATGTATTTTTAAGCTGATGGCTTTCAGACACAAACTCATGCAAACGATCTAAAGGGAAGTTTTTGCTTTCATCTTGTTAAACAACCTGGGCCTGCCATGCAAATAGATAGCTGAATAACTTGGTTCCTAGTTACTTACATGCAATTCTTAAAGGATCATTTAGTACTTTAGCCAACCATGAGTAATTAGGACTTTTTTTTTGGTCTGTTTCACAAGTAACTGAGGGTTTTTGTAATAGCCAGAGATGGTACAGAGCCTTGGAGAGATCTGTCCCAAGAAGCACTATTTCTTTGAGGAAGAGGGATGTACCTGATTGGGGGTGAGGGGTGCAGACTTTTGTTTCTGTGTACAGGGCAAAGAGACAGAACCACAAGAAAAGACAATTAACAACTTTGAGCTCAACCAGTTGAACTGCCTTTCTTGGGGTCTGCACCTGGACCGAGTTTATTTTTTAGCAATTATAATAACGGTGATTTAAAAAAACCTCCCGAAGCCTATATCCCGCTTTAGAGCTGATGACGACATCAGCATTGCTTGTGCCCAAGGTGTTTAGAGAGAGACTTTTCAGTGATTTTAATAACCACTCAACTCTGGGTTCTATGCATGCCCAGACTAAGCCCCATCGCCTTATTCCTGGGGTACATCAGACCTGGCAGGGACTCTGCCACACTGTGCAGCAAACCAGCATGCAGGCTGGGATGGGAGAGCGAGAGATAGAGCCATCAGCAGTGATGGGGCTTCTTCACAGTAAGAACATCAGAGCTCAGAATGAGGGTCTCTTTCCAAAAACCAGTGTTATTCATCTTACACTAACTACCACTGTCTGCCTCCCTTCAGTCACCAAACCAAACACAGAAATGCAAAATTATGCATCTACCTAGAGTTCTCGAGGCTGCCTTTGCCAACGGAAGGGCTAGCAATGCACTTTCCCTCTGATGAAAGTTAAATTTTTTGGAGACTTCCTTAGAGCATTCAAAATGTTTAAGATATGTCCGTGGCTGCGATTTGCCAAGTTTCAGGTCAAGGCCTACTTTCATCAATATTGCTGCCAGAAGTTTTCTGCCACCAGAATGCCATTCCTGATCCCAGCTCTATTTTTAGGCCACCATAATAACTTCTTTGGTTTCTCAACTGAGCATGCAACCATTTATTTAAAGGACTGTCATTAATGAGTAGATGTTTCCGCGGGTCGTGTGATGTGCTTTCCATTTAATATTAAGTATTGCTGTGGCTGAGTACAATCAAACTGATCCACCAACCCATGGTTTTGTAGTAATATAATTATTTATTTTCCTAGTGTAGATGCTTCCAGATTAGAATTGGCATTTGCACTGATTTTTTATGTAGATTTATATAAATATATATATACATATATATTTGCTTGAAGAATCACCAAGCCAATTGGTGAGAGGGTCTTTTCCTATAGAATTTACACCTCCATTTGTTTTGTTGTCTTGCGCTTCCCAATGTTGAGGTCTCTACGGCTCCAATGACTGGTGTATTTTGCAGCAAATCTGATGACTTGTATGGACACAGCAGGAAAGTTACCCAGATTACATCTGGTGCAAATGCACTTGGAGCCTGGGGCCAGACTGGTGCTAACACTGCAAACTTTGTCCGGAGCTCTCTCCAATCTGAAGGCTTGCTGGGGGCGCAATGTCACCTTCACATGCTGGGCCCTTTCCGAAAAGTGCCAGATCGTGTCACTGGTGCTATTTTTCATGCTCTGGTACAATGTGTAGCACCACGGGGGTCTCAGCTTTACCAAAATCAAAATCGCATTTGTCAGCTAATTGCAGGGGCATTTGTTTTTGCTCTCCTCCCACAGGATCTGTTGGCCATTTCTTTGCCGGCCTTCCTCCCACCACCCCACCCGCAGCCCCGAGTTCTCGGCTTGGCTCCTTCTGCCCAGTGAGCCCATCTTTTTGAAGCCGCACTCAGGTGCCTGTGAGCTGTCCTCGATCCTACTGCCAGCCCTTCCGGACCCCGAGCCAGGGAGAAACTCTCCACTCCTCGGGCTCTTGCCTCTGGTTTTTCCTCATTATTCACCTCTGCCCACCCCCTTCCATGTCGATCTCATTCCACCCCTTCTTGTGTACACCTCTCCTTTTCTCCTATTGGCCTGTCTTCCCTGAGTGTTGCCTTTCTTCTGTGTTCTCTCGTTTACTCCCTCCCCTTCACTCCCCTGTCTCTTCATCTCCTTCAGTTTCCCTTTCCCCTTCCTATTCCCCTTTCCCTTCCTGTCCTTCCTCTTCTCCTCACACCTTTTATCCTCTCCTCTCCCGTACCCCACTCTGTAATCTTTCTGTCCTATAAGGGCTCATGGCTGATTCGGACAGCAAGTCCATACACTGGACTGATGACACAACTCCTTTGGGTCACCATTTCACCCGCGCAGCCCAGAAAGCAAAGCTGAGCACGAGGTCCTGGGCTGGAGCCCGCTCCAGCACGCCTCACTGAGCCAGCCTGCACCGCTGCCCTGGCAGCGACGATGCATGAGCTCTGGGCATTGCCGGCACCTGGGTGCCTCTCTGCCTGAAGGCTGGTCCAAAGTGAGCCCACTCCCAGCATCATCCCGTGGCTCTGAGGACACTTCCTCTCTGTAAAGGCAGACTCTGGCCCCAAAATCATTTCTGACAGCAAAGCTCTTTCTTCTCATTGAAGCCATGCCATCGCCTTGATTTGGAGAGAGACATTTTTCTCCCCACTCATAAGCTTTTTTTCCCTCCATTTTCATGTGAAGCCCCCTCTGCTTTTCAGCTGGTGATTGCTCTGGTGAGATTGAATGGACTCGCTGGTGAAATAACATCTCTTTCTTTTCCTGTCTTGGTCCTGCCTAAATTCCTACAAAAGTATTTAAGTCAAGGACTCAGGCTAGCTCCTAAGTTCATCATACATAGTAATTTGTCACTCCTAGGGGGGAAAGGGGGACAGTTCTCTTAAAGCATGTGGAGTGACATGCTGACAACTGATTTGCCAGAGATCTCCCTACAAAATTCTGTGGATATGCATTTTACTTATGTGTATGTATGGTCTATGTGGTATGTATATCATTTATACACATACCACATCGGGTATGAATGAATGTGGATGGAAACCCACACACACACTCCAGTCTGTAAATATCCTTCCTCACTGAAAACTGTGCTTTGGAAATCATTTCTTGTACAGCTGTGCAGTTTCTTGTAGCAGCTGAGGACAAGCTGAGACAGGTGGATGATTTAGACAAAGAGCACCTAGAAGACAGAATACAGAATCTCCCTAGCAACTCATGAGGACAGACAACCAAATGGCAAGGTTGACTCCCAATGGGATGGCAAACTTTTCTTCTCTCCTTTTTGAATTTGTGTTTCCTAAATGTGTCTTAACTTCTGAGTGCACCAGGCTGTACCCGTTAGATCCTTTCAAAATGACAGTTTTGTGCTTCTCTCTGACAGGATGTTTCTCCATCGAGCTGTAGTGCAGGATGGGAGGGAGGGGGGGAATACTCCTTGCCTGGGCTGGAGTTTACAGAGACACTGCACAGCTTACACTCCTGTTAAGTGTAAATATTCGACACTTCCATTCCATTTGTGTAAAAAATAAAGCACACACAATTATAAAATCGAGATGTATATTTCATACTCAGTGTGTCTGTGCATATTTATTGCGTATTTCTAGTTGCCAGCAGCGCCCCATTGTAAAAATGCTTGATAGAGTGTTTATAAACGTGTCATGGTTTTATTATAAGATATAAATATTAAAGCATTTTATACTTTATAGCAAATTATTTTCTCCCAAAGCATAATTTGTCTCGTTTCATAAAGAATAGAATCAATCATTTCTGTTGTCATCAAATTTATCTGATTTCAGAGCTAAAGTCTAGTGAGAGGAGGTTTGCTCTGAGAAACACTGGAACCACTGAGAGGAACTGAAAGTGGTACATTTGCACATCTTTAAATACATGGTTACTATCTTGCCTGCTTTTCATCAGGGTTTTACCAAGAGTGAACAATGTATTAAAAAGAGAGTGTTTTATGGGAGGTGCCTGGGTGGCTCAGTTAGGTAAGCTTCCAACTTTGGTCATAATCTCGGGGCCCGTGACTTTGAACTCTGTGTCGGGCTCTGTGGTGACAGCTCAGAGCTTGGAGCCTACTTCAGATTCTGTCTCCCTCTCTCTCTCTCTGCTCCTTCCCCACTTGCACTTTCTCTCTCTCTCAAAAATAAAAAAAATTTTAAAAATTCTTAAAAAAAAAAAAAAAGACAGGTTTCTTTAAAGACCCTCACATTTGTGTGGAAAGAATTTCTTCCCCAGTTTCCAAACTATGAGATTCCGGAAGATGCTAATAATAGAGAAAAATATTTTTTTTCTTATCTAATACTTCTGATGCAAAGAAAGGCACAGATTGGAAAGGAGATGTCACTATTCATGTACCCTGGGCCACAAAATATACCAACTCCAAAAATCTGAACGTGCCCCAAATGTCAGGTTTAGGAACCTGAATATGCCAGATAATATTCTAAATTCTTCCGGCTAGATTAAACATATGCTTTGTCATATTGACATTTAGACAGCAGAGGTCTGACAGCTGAAGGGCTGAAACAAAATCCTCCTGTGCGAAGAGTGAAATTTCCCGAAGCAACCGCTGTGGAGTATGTTTTGCTTCACAATGAACTGTCACATAACTGGGTCAGTCATTTGGGAAACCAGACTTGTTGGTCATTACCATCCTGGCCATCGCTGCGAGCGCACACAGGTCTCCAGCAGGGCCCCTGTTGCTGTCCCTGGGGCTTGGCAGCAGTGAGCAGACAGCGTAAGAAGGCATTGACTGAGGCTGCAAGCCCAGTGCAGGCCTCACGTTTCAAAATTATTCAATTTTTAACATTTACACAGTTTTACCAGGTTTAGTATTCATGGTAACACTACACGAAAAAGCCAGATTCACTCCAATGATGGGTTTGTTGATTCTGGGTCGGGGAAGCTAAAGGAGCTTGTGACTTTGTGTTTCTGTGTAAGTATTTTAAAAGTATGACCATCATAGGGGCGCCTGGCTGGCTCAGTCGGAGGAGCACACGACCCTTGATCTTGGCATTGTGAGTTCAAGCCTCACGTTGGGTGTACAGATTACTTAAAAATCGTTTTTAATAAAATGACCATTCTAAGGAGCGCCTGGGTGGCTCAGCTGGTTAAGCTTCCAACTTCAGCTCAGGNTTCAGGCTCTGTGCTGACAGCTCAGAGTCTGGAGCTGCTTTGGATTCCGTGTGTGTGTCTGTCTCTCTGCCCCTCCCCCACCCACAGTCTGTCTCTCTCAAAATGAAATAAACATTAAAGAAAAAATTTTTTAAATGACCATTCTACAAGTCTCAAAGACTAGAAGTGGACTGCACACCTCTGAACCTCAAAGGGTCTTGCTACAAATCTATGGTCTTTGTAGGTATTCTAAACCATCCAGTGACAGAATACAAAAGCCTCCCTGGGAACAAAGCTAAGAAACATCTACAGAGAGGCCACCAGCCTTCCCAGCACAACCAGACCCAGAGTCTCTGAAGTTGTCAGGGCACATCCTCTATGGGTCAGGACTGCCAGGGCTCATAACCCCACTAACTGCTCTCCGAAACTCACTTTTCCCTTAGGGACGTGTCAGAAGGCATTATTGCTCTCAT
This sequence comes from Crocuta crocuta, assembly GCF_008692635.1. Classification (NCBI taxonomy): domain Eukaryota; kingdom Metazoa; phylum Chordata; class Mammalia; order Carnivora; family Hyaenidae; genus Crocuta; species Crocuta crocuta. The sequence goes on along the minus strand of NW_027532025.1, from coordinate 1,134,250 downwards.
GAAACTGATCCACTCCCCCTTCTAATGTTACAACCTGTGTCAAGTCCACACCCTGTCCCCAGTTCCCCTCAGCACAGCTGGGACAACGCTAGAATACTTTGATTGATTACTCTGTAATTATAAAATCACCTTAGATGCAGCTTTTGATGTAGGAGGTGCGGGAAGACACGAGAACCTTCAGTTCTAACAAGCTCCCGAGTGCTACTGATACTGGAGCAGCACCAGGTTCTAAGTGTTTTTCAAACTCATGCCGATCACCCACCAGAAGGTCAGAAAACCAGCATTTTTTAAAAATGAAATAGAAATTAGAGGACCTCTCGTGTTAGTAAGGATAAATACTGTTTCGTATCAACAGGCTCAGAAATACAGAGAACAAATGGGAGGGAGATGAGAGGATAAGCAAAACAGACGAAGAGGGTTAAGAAGTATAAACTTCCAGCTGTAAAACAAAGAAGTCACAGGAATGAAAAGCGCAGCACAGGAAGTATAGTCAATCATATTGTGATAACTCCATATAAGGGCTACATGTATCATGGTGAGCATTTCATAATGTATATAATGGTCAAATCACTATGTTGTACACCTGGAACAAATATTATGTCAACTACACTTCAATTTAAGAAAATTAAAATAGCATATTAATACCAAAAAAAAAAAAAAAAGAAGAAGAAGAAGAAGAGCAGATCCAGGCGAAAGCACATAAAAGCTCTCTCCAAATACCTGCAGGGTTCATATACTTGTGTGCGGCCTCAGAGGGCTAAACTGAGATCAATGAAAGGATAAGTTCCTAGGATGTAGATAACAGCTCATCCTGAGATCTAAGCCTTGGAGCTCGCTAAACAAATGGAGGCGATGCACTCCCTGCCAATGTAAATATTCAGCAGACTAGTCTGGGACCTCAGAAGTACCTCCAACTTTGACTCACTGCAGTTTTAAAGGTACCTCCGCTTTCCCTTCATACATTCTCCTATTGATGGGACTTGCACAGAGCAGAATAGTAGGTATCCTGCCATTTGCATTATGCATAGTAAGTGATGAATAAATATGTATTGCGGCACCTGGGTGGTTCAATCAGTTAGGTGTCCGACTTCTGCTCAGGTCATGATTTCACAGTTGGTGGGTTTGAGCGCTGTTTCGGTCTCTGCACTGACAGTGCACAGCCTGCTTCAGATCCTCTGTCTCCCCACTCTCTCACTTATCCTCTCGGGCTCTTGTGCTTTCTCTCTTTGACTCTCAAAAATAAAGATTTTTTTTAACTGTCAAATTCCTGGGGCATCTGTGTGGCTCAGTTGTTTGAGCATCCAACTGTTGATTTCAAGTCAGGTCATAATCTCAGGGTCATGGGATCGAGTCCCACATCGGGCTCCACACTGCTTGAGGAGCCTGCTTAAGATTCTCTCTCTCTCCTCCTCTGCTCCTCTCTCTCTATCTCACTCACTCTAAGGGAAGAAAAAGTCAAATTTCTTGTCACTCTAAATAACAGTTTACAACCAATTTTTTCTTAGTAATGGAGTTAGAGTCCCTCAGATAAAAACAGTTGATTTGATTCAACAAAAATATAAAGACAGCGAGTTAAAAAGTTGGATCCTAAATGGATTGTTTGATTTGTCATGGGCCACACCTGTTTCATTGATAGTCTCCTTTCTGCAGAAATTCAGTGTGCCACTATGGGATTTTATCTGGGAGTTCTAGTATAAATAACCCCTCCCCACCCCCCATGAAGGAAATCTCTCCCAAACAAGTTTCCTTTCACAATGTTACTTATCCTAATTAACTATAGCCACTAAATCTGGCTTCAGATCCACTATATTTTTCCTTAATAATTGGTGGTTTGATTTTGACTATTTAAAATTCTTCGGGGGCTCCTAGGTGGCTTAGTCAGTTAAGCATCAGACTCTTGGTCTCAGGATCATGAATTCAAGCCCAGCATTGGGCTCCACAATGGGCATGGAGCCTACCTTAAAAAAAAATCTTCAGACTATAAAGTTATAGGAATGTATATCCTATTTTAAACTTGGGTCAATAAACATTAAATTTGGAGAATTTAAACCAACATTTCATGCAAGAATGGCTAGCAATTGCTTAATTTAAAATGCCCTACAAGGAAAACATTTTCAAAGAAGCTGGCATCTTGTATTATTTATTTATCTAGTTGTCATTCCTTACATAGGCTCTTGCCTGGAGCCAGGCTCTATTTAGATGATAGAATAAAAACATGAATGTACAGGGCATAGCCTGTCTTCTAAAAGAATACAAGCCTACTAGCTGAGACTAAAGAAAAGATAATTAAAGCAGAGAAGTTTTAAAACAGACCAGTGAGTGCATAAAGAGTGGCCATATGTACACCTGTTCAGGATTTGCCCCATTTCTTACACCCTAGAAAGAACCTATATGGCAAAATTGAGTCTTTTCTCTGGCTTTCCTGAATCTGTTAACTTCTCCCCACCACCCCCCATATCTCATCCCACACTGTAAGCCCCACACAACAGTTTTTTGTTTGTTTGTTGTTTTGTTTTTGGGTTTTTTTTTGTTTGTTATAATGCAAGTGCTTTAAGATTTTAGATGGCAAAGGCATCCACTTAAAGACAGCTGTCTCCAATAAACACCTTACCAGCTACAACACTAGATAAAGAGCTAGGCCTAACCCCATCCCCAAATTTGCTTTGAGACATCTCTCGTTGTGTTAGATAACTGATCTTTTGACTGATTGTGGCTCCCTTCCAGAGCTTTAATTCCTGCTCTTATGTTTTAAATTTATCTATAAAGAGTGAACCTGCAAAACTCGAGACACCCCGCCCTTTCACCCTCCTCCTCACAGTCTCCTTCTGTGGCCCCAGGCATGCCGGCAACCCCCAGGATAGGTGAGTATTAAACCCTGTCCTTTCAAAGTTTCCTGGTGGTTACGGCTGACAAAGAACCACAACAGTCAGTCCACTCCAACACTGGTTCAGAAAAGGAAACGTCTGTGGAGATTCTCTGTGGACCAGGCCAAGAGCTTGCTGGAAATACAGACTTTCAGGCACTATCCTAGACTTTCTGAGTCAAAATCTGCATTTTGATAAGATTCAGGAGTGTGTGCCTGCAAGCTAAAGCTTATGACACACTAGTTTACAAAACTGAATCAACTATGAAGAAAGGGGCATTGGGGAAAATTTTTTTCATTTTAATAAAGAAAGTGAGTTACTAACTAAAAAAGCAAATAACAGAAAAGGAGAATAAAGATATCTCTGGGGATAAGCAAGTAACTTGGTGGCATCCTTCTCAAACATAGGAACCCCCCAGTCTCTTAATTACCCCAGTATGGGGGAAGGGGGACTGCCAAAGTCATACATGAAAGTACTTTATCCAGGTACTTGATCAGAGTTTAAATCCAGGACTGTCTCCACTGCACCAACTGAGGAGGCAATCCTTGGCACCAACCTCTAAGGACAGCAAAGTGAGAATCCAACATCAACATAAGAAACAGACTTGAGACCAGGAGACCTGGGTTCGAATTCTGACTCTACTCTTTACTTGCCACATGACTTTTGATGAGGGCCTTAACATATCCAAGGGCCAACATTCTCACTGAAACTTGATGATATTAGCATCTCCTATAAGGAGAAAACTGTTATGAAGAAATACATGGAAATCACCTGGTATGGATTAGGCATTCAACAAGTGTTAGCTGTCATTATTATATTTATTCACTGATCCTTGGACATTGTGAAAGAGACGAGGCCAATTGCTTCCCCATTTTTAGAGGCTGAATAAATCAGGGTTTAGGGAAGAGGGAGTCTCCCCCAAGTTGACACGCTGGCAGCAGAGCTGGGTCTCAAGTTCATGCTTCAGCTTCTCTTGTTCAATGTCCATTATGGCTGCACCAGACAGGATTTGTGAATGTTAACTAAGGATCTGATTTGGAGCAGTGATTACCAGGGGAGGTCCAGAAGGCTTGTCTGATGGACAAGCAGATAGCCATCTGCCTCCTACATGGGTTACCTGTACCCCTGCCCCGTGAGGAATACGTCACTCTGTCAAAAGGCAAAGCTGTTATCAGGAAAGGACCTCTCAACAAGGATGAATGCAGGAATTAGCTTAACGAACGACATGACCAGAACTGAAAGGCAAGAAAAGGAAGGCTTTTAAAAGTGGACAAAGTATTCTTATTTTTAAGTTTATGTATTTATTTTGAGAGAGAGAGGGTGCTAAAGCAAAAGTGTGAGTGAGGAGGGGCAGAAAGAGAGAGAATCCCAAGCAGGCTCCATGCTCAGTGCTGAACCCAAGAGGATGGGGGCCCTTGATCTCACAAATGGTGGGATCATGACCTGAGCAGAAATCAAGAGTCAGATGCTTAACCAACTGAGCCACCCAGGCACTACAGAGTGGATGAACTATTCTTAGAGTGAGGCCAGAGAGCACTTTATCTGGCCTTCTGTGGCAAGAGGGAGGAGGAAACAGAGGAAGGGAGGTTGGGGATAGAGGAAGGGAAGGGAAGGAAAGGAAGCTATCAAGAACTTTCCCTGTGCTGGGCACAGAACCTCAGATTTCATATTATTTCATTGCTGCTACAACTCTGTGACAAAGGCATTATTGCTCCCAGACAATAAATAAACAGGTTTGAAACTTTAAAAGAATTTTCCCAGTTATGACATGAAAGGGACAAAAAAACGATGCTGATTTATCAGGAGTGTTTTCTACCATGCCACATGTTGCAAGGCCCGTCATTTTTAAATAAACTATTTTAAAATAGTTTTAGATTAATAGAAAAAGTAAAAAACAGTACAGAGGATTCCCATACTGTAGTAGGGTCCCCTTCCAAAGGAAAGAAAAAAACCTCAAGGCAACCTGGCTATACGCATATGTGACAACATCCCTCATCGTGAGACCAGACGGCGTGTTTGTGTGTTACCATATATGGGAGACAAAGAAGTAAAAAATATGTAAAAATCATGCCACATGGCATTTGAGTGCTCAGTTCTTTGAGTACAAATCTAACTGAGTGGTGCAGGCAGGAATAAAGTTGCTTCCTACAAAGAAAAGTCTCAGTGTCAGGACTCTGTGTGACAATCCTGCTATAATATATCCACCAACCAGTTTCTTGTATTGCTAACTACTTGTCCTGATTACTTGAAGCAATGCTTATAATGTGTTATTAACTCAAGTCCATACTTGATTCAGATTTCCTTCGTTTTGACCTTTTTCTCCTCCTGGATCCCATTCAGGATACCATATTACATTTAGTCATCACGTCTCCTTAGTTCTCTTGGCTGTAGTACTTTCTCAGATTTCACTTGTTTTGCTTTTTAAGTTTATTTATTTATTTTGAGAGAGAGAGAGCACAAGCAGAGGAGTAGAGAGAGAGGAAGAGAAAGAATCCCAAGCAGGGTCCACAGGGTCCATGTTGTTAGCACAGAGCCCAGCTCAGGGTTCGATCTCACAAACTGTGATATCATGAACTGAGTGGAAATCAAGAGTCACATGCTTAACTGACTGAGCCACCCAGACACACCAGATTTCCCTTGTTCTGGAAGACCTTGACAGTGCAGAGGAGTGCTAGTGAGGTATTTTACAGAATGCCCCTCACTTGGGCTCTGTTTGATGTTTTCTCATGATTAGACTGGAGTTATGGGTTTGGGGAAGGAACACCACAGAGCTGAAATGTCAGTGCATCATATCAAGGGTATATGACTTAATCACTGTTGATGTTATTAACCATTTTCTCCTGGCTGGGTATTCTTCTTCAAGTTTTTCTCTGTAAAGTTACCTTTATCCCCTGTTCATGCTATATTCTTTGGAAGGAAGTCACTGTGCACAGTTCACCCTTAATTAGTAAGAACTTATGCTTCAAGTTCTTGAAGGCAAAGTAGCGTGGGAGGTTTGTCTATTCTTTTCCATTTATTTATTCAATTATTTGTTTATATCATCAGAGACTTATAAATATTTTATAATTTGGGTTGTAACTCAATACGACTTTATTTTGTTACTCAAATTGTTTCAGCTTTGGCAATTAAGACTGCTTTCATTTGGTTCCTGGGTTCCCTTCACATATTCCCATCAATGTGGGGTGTTTTTTTTTTAATTCTTCCTTACTTTCTGGCTCTATGAGAGGCCCAAGCTCATTTTGTGCATTTTTTTTTGCCTGAATCCCAAAATGAGCCACTTTTCTAAGGTACCCTGTTTCCTTTTATTGGAGAATAATATTAGAAACTGGGAACTTGGAGCTAAATGTGCTCACAGCTACTAGGGTGTCATTTCTCAGGCTGGCAGAGCAAGGCGATAAATGTGTATATATTATATTTATACACATACCTACAATATTTCCAAATGTAACCATCTGTATCTATATTAAGCTAAGCATGAGTTCATACTGATGTTCTTATCCGTTACCACATGGATTATCCAGCCTTATCCCTTTGCTTGTCTATAGCCTCCAACAGTGAGAAACCTAATGGCAATCATTTTTCATCTCTATTTCATTCTGACTAGCTGATCGAGGGTAGGACCCTCTGCTCAAGAAAGTCATAAAGAACCTTCTAATCTCTCACATTGCGACTTTTTATTGGTCTCTTGATTATCTCAGGCTCCCACTACTCCTTTCCAAATTGATGATAAACATCTAGGATATCTCCCATCCAAAACATGGAAAAATAGAAAGTAACTAATTTAAAGAGCAACAAATCCCACCTCATATGAGAGAGAGAATTTTCAGTCAAAAATTCGAGGGTTCAAATTATTTCATTCTTTACTATCATTGTAGTTGATTAGTTCTTAGTCTTCAACTTGCCTTGTATCCCAATCATATTTAGATGAGCTCAATCAAATACAGTCATTTATCCAATGATCTAGAATTGTCGAATCTCTTGCCCCTGCTTCCCACAGTCTCCACAGATGGCATCTGGGTTCCAAGGTGTTTGCATCACTTAACAGCATCATGAGGGGTTAGTTTCTGCTCCCCAAACCTTACCAGAGTCTCCTGCTCCCACTCACTGCCAATGCAATGGTCCCATCTGTCTCTTTGTCTCCTCTGGCTCAACTCCCTTTTGGATCATTCTTGAAAAGGCCTTAGCAAAAAGGAAAGATGACATTTTCCACAAGCAAATTGTGAATTCTGTATCATGTTACTTGGGTAAGTTAGGATTCTTTAGTCAAAGGTGTAAGAGGAAATATTTTGGAAAATATTAATGCAGACTAACATCCACATAAGCTGGTCATCTCCATTGCCAAGTTTCTCACCTTTCTTGGCACAAGGTAGGGAATAGGGTTGACAGAGGGGGAATTGGATTTTTAAAGAAGGAATATAAAGAAAGGTGGTAATCAGTTACTGACATTTTTATTTAATTTTTTTTATTTTTTTCTTAGTTTATTGTTAAGTTGGTTTCCATATAACACCCATTGCTCATCCCAACAAGTGCCCTCCTCCATGCCCATCACCTGCCTTCCCCTCTCCCCCACTCGCATCAGCCCTCAGTTTGTTCTCGGTATTCAAGAGTCTCTCATGGTTTGCCTCCCTCCCTCTCCCCAAATATTTTTCCCCTTCCCCTCCCCCATGGTCCTCCGTTAAGTTGCTCCTGATCCACCTATATGTGAAAACATGCTATCTGTCCTTCTGTGCCTGACTTATTTCACTCAGCATAATATCCTCAAGTTCCATTCATGTTGCTACACATGGCCAGATTCATTCTTTCTCATTGTCATGTAGTATTCCATTATATAGATAAACCACATCTCCTTGATCCATTCGTCCGTTGATGGACACTTGGGCTCTTTCCATGTTTTGGCTATTCTTGAGAGTGCTGCTATGAACATTGGGGTACATGTGCCCCTATGCATCAGCACTTCTGTATCCCTTGAGTAAATTCCTAGAGTGCTATTGCTGGGTCACAGGGGAGTTCTATTGTTAATTTTTTGAGAAACCTCCCCACTGTTTTCCAGAGGGGCTGCACCAGTTTGCATTCCCACCAACAGTGTAGGAGGGTGCCCATTTCTCTACATGCTCGCCAGCATCTAGAGTCTCCCGATTTGTTCATTTTTGCCACTCTGACTGGCATGAGGTTGTATCTCAGTGTGGTTTTGATTTGCATTTCCCTGATGATGAGGGATGCTGAGTATCATTTCATGTGTCTGTGGGCCATCTGGATGTCCTCTTTGGAGAAGTGTCTGTTCATATCTTCTGCTCATTTCTTCACGGGATTATTTGTTTTTTAGGTGTGGAGTTTGGTGAGTTCCTTATAGATTTTGGAAACTAGCTCTTTCTCTCATATGTCATTTGCAACTATCTTTTCCCATTCCATCCATTGTCTATTACTTTTATGGATTGTTTCCTTTGCCATGCAGAAGCTTTTTATCTTGATGAGGTCCAAATAGTTCATTTTTACTCTTGATTCCTTTGACTTTGGGGATGTGTCAAGTAAGAAATTGCTGCAGTTGAGGTCAAGGAGGTTGTTTCCTGCTTTCTCCTCTAGGGTTTTGATGGTTTCCTGTCTCACATTCAGGTCCTTTATCCATTTTGAGTTTATTTTTGTGTATGGTGTGAGAAAGTAATCTAGTTTCATTCTTCTGCGTGTTGCCGTCGAGTTTTCCCAGCACCATCTGTTAAAGAGGCTGTCTATTTTCCATTGGATACTCTTTCTCTCTTTGTCAAAGATTGGTTGGTCATACATTTGTGGGTCCAGTTCTGAGTTCTCAATTCTATTCCATTGGTCTATGTGTCTGTTTTTGTGCCAATACCATACTGTCTTGATGATGACAGCTTTGTAGTAGAGACTAAAGTCTGGGATGGTGATGCCTCCCGTTTTAGTTTTCTTCTTCAATATTACTTTGGCTATTCTGGGTCTTTTGTGGTTACATACAAATTTTAAGACGGTTTGTTCTACCTTTGAGAAGAATGGCAGTGTAATTTTGATTGGGATTGCATTGCTTTGGCTAGCAATGACATTTTAACAATATTTATTCTTCTGATCCATGAAGATGGAATGTTTTTCCATTTTGTTGTGTCTTCTTCAATTTGCTTCATAAGTTTCCTATAGCTTTCATCATGCAGATCTCTTATATCTTTGGTTAGGTTTATTCCTAGATATTTTATGGTTTTTTGTGCAGTTGTGATGGGGATTAGTTTCTTGATTTCTTTTTCTGTTGCTCCATTATTAGTGTATAAAAATGCAACCGATTTCTGTACTTGCATTCGAGTTGCAAGTATCTTGTTGAGGATTTTTGCATCCATATTCCTCAAGGATACTGGCCTGTAGTTCTCTTTTTTTTCTGGGTCTCTGTCTGGCTTGGGAATCAAAGTGATGTTGGCTTTGTAGAATGAGTCTTGAAGTTTTCCTTCGATTTCTATTTTTTGGAATAGCTTGAGAAGAATGGGTATTAATTGTTTTTTAAATAATTTTTTAATGTTTTATTTATTTCTGAGAGAGAGAGACACAGTGTGAGCAAGGGAGGGAGGGGTTAGAGAGAGAGGGAGACACAGAATCTGAAGCAGACTCCAGGCTCTGAGCTAGCTGTCAGCACAGAGCCCAACCCACAAATCGTGAGATCATGACCTGAGCCAAAGTAGGACGCGTAACTGAATGAGCCACCCAGGTGCCCCACCTAACTCTGTTTTAAATGTCTGGTAGAATTCTGCAGTAAAGCCATCTGGCCCAGGGTTCTTATTTGTTGGGAGGTTTTTGATAACTGATTCAATTTCTTCACTATTTTTGTGTCTGTTCAGATTTTCTATCTCTTCCCGTGTGAATTTTGGTAGCGAGTGTGGGTTTAGGAATTTGTCCATTTCTTCTAAGTTGTCCAGTTTGTTGGCATATAATTTTTCATAGTATTCCCTGATATTTGCTTGTATTTCTGACGGGTTGGTTGTAATAAGTCCGTTTTCATTCATGATTTTGTGTATTTGGGTGCTCTCTCTTTTCTTTTTGAGAAGCCTGGCTAGATGTTTGTCAACTTTGTTTATTTTTTCAAAAAAAAACAACTCTTGGTTTTATTGATCTGTTCAACTGATTTTTTGGATTCTATATTGCTTATTTCTGCCCTGATTTTATTATTTCTCTTCTCCTAGTGGGTTTGTGGTGCTCTTGTTGCCCTCCTTCTAGTTCCTTTAGGTGCACTGTTAGAATTTGTATTTGTGCTTTTTCTAATTTCTTGAAATAGGCCTGGAGTGCAATGTACTTTCCTCTTAGGACTGCCTTTGCCACATCCCATAGAGTTTGGTTTGTTGTATTTTCATTTTCATTTGTTTCCACATATTTTTAAATTTCTTCTCTAATTGCCTGCTTTGGCCATTCGTTCTATAGTAGGGTGTTCTTTAACCTCCATATTTTTGGTGGTTTTCCAGACTTTTCCCTGTGATCGATTTCAAGTTTCATAGCATTGTGATCTGAAAGTGTGCATGGGATGATCTCAATTCTTTTATATTTGTTGAGGGCTGCTTTATGACCCAGTATGTGATCTACCTTGGAGACTGTGCCATTCACACTTGAGAAGAAAGTGAATTCTATGTCTTCAGGATGTAGAGTTCTAAATATGTCTGTCAAATCCCTCTGGTCCAATGTGTCCTTCAAGTCCATTGTGTCTTTAGTGATTTTCTGTCTAGTTGATCTATCCATTGCTGTAAGTGGAGTATTAAAGTCCCCTGCTATTAGCACATTCTTCTCCATAAGATTGTTTCTGTTTGTGATTGTTTTATATATTTAGGTGCATCCATATTCAGTGCTTAGACATTTATAACTGTTAGCTCTTTCTGATGGATGGACCCTGTAATTATTATATAATGCCCTTCTTCATCTCTTGTTATTGTCTTTAGTTTAAAGTCGTTTGTCTGATATAAGTATAGCTACTCCGGCTTTCTTTTGATTTCCAGTAGCATGATATATTTCCCCATCCCCTTATTTTTAATCTGAGGGTATCTTCCAGTCAAAAATGAGTTTCTTGTAGACAACATATAGATGGATTTAGTTTTTTTTATCCATTCTGCTACCCTATGTCTTTTGATTGGAGCATTCAGCCCATTTACATTCAGTGTTATTATTGAAATATGTGGGTTTAGAGACTTTGTGTCCTTTGTAGGGTTCATGCTTGTGGTGTTGTCTCTGGTATCTTTGTTCCTTGCAACATTTCCTTCAAAGCATCCCCCTCCAGATTTCTTGTAGGGTTGGCTTAGTGGTGACAAATTCTTTCAATTTCTGTTTATTTGGAAAGGCTTTTATCTCTCCTTCTATTTTGAGTGACAGGCTTGCTGGATAGAGGATTCTTGGCTGCATATTTTTTCTGTTCCTCACATTGAAAATCTCCTGCCATTCCTTTCTGGCCTGCCAAGTTTCAGTAGATAGGTCTCTCTTTGTATGTTAGGGCCCTTTTCTCCCTAGCTGCTTTCAAAATTCT
>NW_027532025.1:1044748-1121118 GCF_008692635.1 Crocuta crocuta | reverse complement strand
TTTAGTTTTCTTCTTCAATATTACTTTGGCTATTCTGGGTCTTTTGTGGTTACATACAAATTTTAAGACGGTTTGTTCTACCTTTGAGAAGAATGGCAGTGTAATTTTGATTGGGATTGCATTGCTTTGGCTAGCAATGACATTTTAACAATATTTATTCTTCTGATCCATGAAGATGGAATGTTTTTCCATTTTGTTGTGTCTTCTTCAATTTGCTTCATAAGTTTCCTATAGCTTTCATCATGCAGATCTCTTATATCTTTGGTTAGGTTTATTCCTAGATATTTTATGGTTTTTTGTGCAGTTGTGATGGGGATTAGTTTCTTGATTTCTTTTTCTGTTGCTCCATTATTAGTGTATAAAAATGCAACCGATTTCTGTACTTGCATTCGAGTTGCAAGTATCTTGTTGAGGATTTTTGCATCCATATTCCTCAAGGATACTGGCCTGTAGTTCTCTTTTTTTTCTGGGTCTCTGTCTGGCTTGGGAATCAAAGTGATGTTGGCTTTGTAGAATGAGTCTTGAAGTTTTCCTTCGATTTCTATTTTTTGGAATAGCTTGAGAAGAATGGGTATTAATTGTTTTTTAAATAATTTTTTAATGTTTTATTTATTTCTGAGAGAGAGAGACACAGTGTGAGCAAGGGAGGGAGGGGTTAGAGAGAGAGGGAGACACAGAATCTGAAGCAGACTCCAGGCTCTGAGCTAGCTGTCAGCACAGAGCCCAACCCACAAATCGTGAGATCATGACCTGAGCCAAAGTAGGACGCGTAACTGAATGAGCCACCCAGGTGCCCCACCTAACTCTGTTTTAAATGTCTGGTAGAATTCTGCAGTAAAGCCATCTGGCCCAGGGTTCTTATTTGTTGGGAGGTTTTTGATAACTGATTCAATTTCTTCACTATTTTTGTGTCTGTTCAGATTTTCTATCTCTTCCCGTGTGAATTTTGGTAGCGAGTGTGGGTTTAGGAATTTGTCCATTTCTTCTAAGTTGTCCAGTTTGTTGGCATATAATTTTTCATAGTATTCCCTGATATTTGCTTGTATTTCTGACGGGTTGGTTGTAATAAGTCCGTTTTCATTCATGATTTTGTGTATTTGGGTGCTCTCTCTTTTCTTTTTGAGAAGCCTGGCTAGATGTTTGTCAACTTTGTTTATTTTTTCAAAAAAAAACAACTCTTGGTTTTATTGATCTGTTCAACTGATTTTTTGGATTCTATATTGCTTATTTCTGCCCTGATTTTATTATTTCTCTTCTCCTAGTGGGTTTGTGGTGCTCTTGTTGCCCTCCTTCTAGTTCCTTTAGGTGCACTGTTAGAATTTGTATTTGTGCTTTTTCTAATTTCTTGAAATAGGCCTGGAGTGCAATGTACTTTCCTCTTAGGACTGCCTTTGCCACATCCCATAGAGTTTGGTTTGTTGTATTTTCATTTTCATTTGTTTCCACATATTTTTAAATTTCTTCTCTAATTGCCTGCTTTGGCCATTCGTTCTATAGTAGGGTGTTCTTTAACCTCCATATTTTTGGTGGTTTTCCAGACTTTTCCCTGTGATCGATTTCAAGTTTCATAGCATTGTGATCTGAAAGTGTGCATGGGATGATCTCAATTCTTTTATATTTGTTGAGGGCTGCTTTATGACCCAGTATGTGATCTACCTTGGAGACTGTGCCATTCACACTTGAGAAGAAAGTGAATTCTATGTCTTCAGGATGTAGAGTTCTAAATATGTCTGTCAAATCCCTCTGGTCCAATGTGTCCTTCAAGTCCATTGTGTCTTTAGTGATTTTCTGTCTAGTTGATCTATCCATTGCTGTAAGTGGAGTATTAAAGTCCCCTGCTATTAGCACATTCTTCTCCATAAGATTGTTTCTGTTTGTGATTGTTTTATATATTTAGGTGCATCCATATTCAGTGCTTAGACATTTATAACTGTTAGCTCTTTCTGATGGATGGACCCTGTAATTATTATATAATGCCCTTCTTCATCTCTTGTTATTGTCTTTAGTTTAAAGTCGTTTGTCTGATATAAGTATAGCTACTCCGGCTTTCTTTTGATTTCCAGTAGCATGATATATTTCCCCATCCCCTTATTTTTAATCTGAGGGTATCTTCCAGTCAAAAATGAGTTTCTTGTAGACAACATATAGATGGATTTAGTTTTTTTTATCCATTCTGCTACCCTATGTCTTTTGATTGGAGCATTCAGCCCATTTACATTCAGTGTTATTATTGAAATATGTGGGTTTAGAGACTTTGTGTCCTTTGTAGGGTTCATGCTTGTGGTGTTGTCTCTGGTATCTTTGTTCCTTGCAACATTTCCTTCAAAGCATCCCCCTCCAGATTTCTTGTAGGGTTGGCTTAGTGGTGACAAATTCTTTCAATTTCTGTTTATTTGGAAAGGCTTTTATCTCTCCTTCTATTTTGAGTGACAGGCTTGCTGGATAGAGGATTCTTGGCTGCATATTTTTTCTGTTCCTCACATTGAAAATCTCCTGCCATTCCTTTCTGGCCTGCCAAGTTTCAGTAGTTAGGTTTCTCTTTGTATGTTAGGGCCCTTTTCTCCCTAGCTGATTTCAGAATTCTCTCTTTGTCCTTATATTTTGCCAGTTTCACTATGATATGTTGTGCAGAAGATCGATTCAAGTTACGTCTCAGGGGAGTTCTCTGTGCCTCTTGGATTTCAATGTCTGCTTCCTTCCCCGGATTGGGGAAGTATTCAGCTATAATTTGTTCAAGTATTCCTTCAGCACTTTTCCCTCTTTCTTCTGCTTCTGGAATTCCTATAATATGGATATTGTTCCGTTTGATTGTATCACTCAGCTCTCTAACTCTCCTTTTAAACTCCTGGATCAGTTTATCTCTTTCTTGGCTGCCTCTTTTTCTATAATTGTGTCTTCTAATTCACCTATTCTCCTCTCTGCCTCTTCAGTCCGTGCATTGGACGCCTCCATTTTATTATGCACCTCATTTATAGCATTATTAATTCATCACAAGTATTTTTAAGCTCTATAGTCTTTGTAGCAATAGTTTCTCTGATGTCTTCCATGCCTTTTTCAAGCCCAGCGATTAATTTTATGACTATTGTTCTAAATTCTTTTTCAGTTATGTTGCTTATATCTGTTTTGAGCAGTTCTTTAGCTGCCATTTCTTCCTGGAATTTCTTTAGAAGAGAGCTCTTCCAAGGATCTCCATCTCGTCCTTTAGGCTAGCTTTCTATCTCTTGTTAGTTTTAGAAGCTTGTTATGTGTTCTGCACCTGAGAGTACTATTGTATTAAAGAAGGCTTTTTGACTCTCCAGGGCCTGTTTGTTCATGAACTGTTCTTTGAATGGTGTCTCTTGGTCTCTCTTGTTGAGATTTTGGTTAAAATATTTTACTACTCATAGTGGTATTTGGGACTCTCCACCATGTGTACTTTGGCTTGTTTCTTGAGGCAGCCCTGGAAAAGAAAACAGACAGATAAACACACAGGGAATAACAGCAGAGAAACGCACAGACAAATCCAACAAACACGCAAGCCGAAAGGGGGGAAAAAAAGAAAAAAAGGGGAAAAAAGGAAAATAAAGAGGAAGGAGGAAAAACAAATAATAAAGATTTAAATTAAAACAGAAAAAAGAAGAATAGAAAAGAAAAGAGAAAAAAAAACAAAAGACAATGGACAGCCTAAAACCATAAAACCAGAATTCCCAGCTACAAATAAAGAGCAGGGTGTATGCAGTGCTGATGGAAGAGCATATACAAAGAGAGAAATGACAGGGAGAGGAGAAAGTGAAATTTCTCTGAGAGAGAAAGGGTAGATTATGGTAGAAGTCAAGGAGAAAGAAATAAAGATAATGCTACTCAGAGAAACTATATAGTCGGATTACTCCAGAGAGAGAGAGATAGAATGGTAGCGGTGGAGATGTAGAATATACATCTAGAGAATGGATTAGATGTGACTGTTTAAGCAAACCAATGACTAGAGTGCCCAGTCCAGCAGAGGGAAGGGATACGAATGAGACAAGGGAAAATATATCTGAATCAAAACAATTGATCTAGAATTAATCATGGCAGTGCATTCATGTTGGTCTTGCCCCAGGCTCTGGAAAAAAAAAAAAAAAGCAGCTCTCTAGCGGGAATGGGCGTGGTTTGGTGTAGGTAGGTCTCAGCTTCCACTGCGACCCTCGGGCCATTCCTTGAGGTCCCCCCTGGTGGTTCTGGGGAGAAAAATGGAGGTGCCCCAGTCCCTTCTCGAACCCAAGCATTGCAAATCACTCTTGGGTCCGATCTCCCTGTGCTGCAGGTATAGCCAAGGTCGGCCGTGTTCTATGTCCCAAGCCACACCTCATTTCCAGATCTTAATCCGTGCACTTTATTGATATGACCTGATATATAAACCCACAGGCTGGGTCCTTTCCAGCCAGGAATCAAGCCAGGAGAACAGTGGAACAGTTTCTCCTGGCACCGCCTGGGACTGGGGCGCCCCGCCCAAAGTCAGCACCACAGCTGCTATCAGGATCACTCTCCGTCCTGAGCCGAGGTTTTTCTCTTCTCCAGGGACAGTTCTATGAGCAGTTTCAGCTGCGCTTTCTCTTCCCCTTGACTCACTGCTGCTCCCCGCAAAGGGGGTTCCCTCCTCTCCCTCCATGTCTCCAGGTCCCAGCCCATTTTTATCTTCCCCAGTTCACTCTCAGGTACCTATGAAGTTTTTTTCTCAGCAGACTCTCTTTTCCTCCCAAACTCCTGCGGTTCAGTGTCCTATGGCTTTCGGCCTTCTTGGTTTGCAAGATGGGGGCGAGTGAAATGTACGGAGTCCCTACTTCTCTGCCATCTTACCTCTCTCATCAGTTACTGACATTTTAAAATCAGGCAAAATGGATTTGAAAGCCTACGTTTCTTTTGTTTTCATTTTACTTACCAGCCTAATAGAGAATTTTTCCCATGGTATAAATAAGAGGGCCTTAAGACTAGAGACAGAAAGGGAAGTATATAAAATAGAAGTAAAAGAGAAGGCCACCTCTTATAATCCAAGACTATTGAAGACCGAAGGTGGGTTGGAAGCAGAGAGAAGAAAGAGGTGAAGGGGTAGACAGTCAGACTGTGTGCTGTTCCTCTCTCTGGGCTGAAACCTTGCCAAGATGAAGAGAACAATTAGGACAACAAGGTCCCAGCCCAGTCCCTATTTGGAATCTTGAGAGGAGGTCACTTGGTGGGCCAGGCACCCCGATGTGTCCATAAGAACTTGGGGACTGGCCACATCAAAGTAAAGCTTGAGATCCCGCATGGTCAGAAAGGGATGACCAAAGTTCAGCACTCCCAGACTTCCCTCTCTTTCCAAAGGATATATTGGAAGTCAAGAGCTCCCACTGGGCCCTGAGCCAGGGAAGTAGAGGTAACTGAGTCTGAGAGCCAGCTTTCTAACTCTGAGATCTACTGTGGTGAGGGGTGACTCAGCAAGGAAGGATGGACTTTACTCCGCCCCAACCAGAAGCCAGTGGAGGATATGCAGAGGTGCAGTGGAGATTTTAGAGGTGGAACTGGCAGCCGATGAGTACCACAGCCTCTGCCAAGCCTCAAGGGATCAGACTGCAAGTAACACCAGCTTTGACTTCAGACACAAATGCCAGTGAGGCAAGCATCCCTGTAGTGGACAAGAAACGTCATGGAAGTAACATATTACTATCATGAAAACCAGGGAGGTCAGAATATATCACATAAACCCAAAGAACTCTTTCTTTCCTGCTGCCAAGAGGACACAGTGAGCCACACACCTGTCTCATTCACCTCTGACCATTACCTCCAACCAACGGAATCAACTGGTGTTATGGAAGTCAGCTGGGCAATTCACAGAATTGAAGGAGCTGCAGCAGGAGCCTGGGATGGGGGGAGATAACACAACCTGATGGGAACAGAAGAGGGGAAGGCCCTCAAGGAATGAGGGATACTCTTACTAGACACCGAAGGAAGAGAAGCTAAATGGGCAACACAGCAGAAGTTCATCGTTTTCCCGTTAGTAAATGGGAGACCTGGTCAAGAAAGCAATCATTCATTCATTCGACAAATATGTATTGAGCTGAGTGGAGGAAGAGGACGACAAAACTGACTCAGTTTTGGCCCTGACCTCCAGAGTTTGCAATGCAGTGGGAAGGGACAGTGGGAAGAGCTGTATCACCTGCCTGGAGGGTGGAGCATCCTCATAATGGAAGGAAAGAACAGTGAATTCTCATCAGAGGCATCAGGAAAGCCTGGCGCCTGAGCTGTGCCTAGAAAGCAGACTAGGGAAAGAGGAAAGAAGAAAGATAGAGAAAAGGCGGGAAGCATGAAGAGAAGCAGACAGGTTGGAAAGTGCGTGCACTCTTAGGGAAATGCTAATAGGCAGGTGTGGCTGCTGTGCAGAAGGCTTGATGAAATGTGAAAGAAGCTGGAAAGAAAGGCCAGAAAGAGAGCATCGTAAATGCAAGGTAAGAGAGGACGACTTCATCCCGCGGGCAATGGGGAGCTACTTTGACTTTTAAGATCAGATTTGTATTTTGGAATGTTCAGTCTGGCAGCAGTGTGGGGCATGGATTTGGGAAAGAAGAGATGGAAGCTTCTCGTCTGTGGATAAAAGGACAAAGGATGAAAAGGGAAATGGAATGCCAGCTGTTGGAGGAATTTTCCTCAGGAAAGGGCGTTGGCAAGGGTTCTTAACCCTCTGCGGCAGTGTGTCAAAGGCCAGCTGATCAACAGACACCCAGGATCTCCCTACTTCTGCCTTTTCCTGGGCCGCAGCACCGTCATTGCATCCTGGCTCTTCCTCACCAGTCTGTCCTCCTCTCACTGGCTCACACCAATATGCAGACACACTGGGATCTCGCATCTCTAAAAATATTCCTTTTTTTTTTCCAACTAAGTTTTTTATTTTAATTCCAGTTTAGCATACAGCATTAAACTAGTTTTAAATGTACAATACAGTAATTCAATTCTATAATTGTAGAATTGTACTATATATTCAACAATTCTAAAAATATACCTTGATGCCATAGTCTTCTGCCCAGTCTTTCTGTTCCACCTCCTTGGCAGGGGCTTCTTTCCTCAGGTTTTTCTCGTGCTTGTGATATGGCCACTGCAGTTCTCATCATCTTGTCTGCCATCCAAGCAGAAGATGGGAGAGAGCTGAGTCAGTCCCTAAGAAAAGCTTTTATGTACATAGAACTTCCTACCCCCAACCCCGTTGGGGGTTACTCTGTAACTAAATGTTTTTGCATGAGTAGTCAGAACAAAAAGGTAAACATTGCAATATTCACATTTAATTTCTCCTAAACCCTTGTAATTTAGGTATCTTTATCCCCATTTTATAGATGAGCAAACTGAGGATCAGAGAGTTTTAAGCTGCTTCCACATCTCTCCAGGGCACCAGTCACCCTAAGGGGACAGTTTTGTGCTTTGTTGTTGACTAGAAAGTCTAGAAAACAACACTTGTTGCTTAATATGAGGCAAAGAATTGAAAAGTCATCCCTGATTTCATTATCTTCCCCCAGCTAATTGGAACTCATTAAAAAAACCTGATTCTGAAGGCAGGAAGAAATCATTTTAATGAGTGATGAGATAGATTTTTCCTCCATAACAAGTCCAGAATCTCAATTTATGCTGAAGGATGTTTTAATTAGCAAGTAAAGTGGCTGTTTCTGTGAAGGATAGAAAAAATACGGAAGTTGGTCTGGGTCCTTTGTGACTTCTAAAGGCATTCTACAACTCTTAAAGATTGCGATTGTCTGTGGTAGCCAGTTGAATCACAAATATTTCCCATTAGTTACATTTTTATCCACCTCATTCTTACTGATTTGTGTAAGGTCAGGAAGGGCAAAGCTAGGCTAGAAAGTAACAACTGTATGCCTTCCTTTACTTCCTCTTATACCTGCTACCAATTTTATATCATTCTGGACACTTCAATTAGGGCGTTAACAACTCTAAGAGTCTTACTGTTAAGAAATGTTTTTAAATTCTGTTTAATCCAGATTTCCCAAACTTACTTCACCATGGGACTCTTTGCTCATAGTATGTGTAGTAGATGGTCTCCCAAGTTGGCCGCCAATACTTCCTCCATTCTTGCATGCACATGTTGTTTCCCTCCATCACCAGATAGTCTGTCTCCTCCCCCCTTGAATGTAAGCTGGCCTTGTCATTTACTTTGTTGAATGGAATGTGGTAAGAGTAATGCTGTGTCAACTCTGGCTGTAGCCCTGAAGAGGCCTGACAGAGTCTTCTGCTCTCTAGGAAATGGTTACCCCAAAAGAAGCCTATCTACATGACCAGAGAGAGAAGCCTAGCTAGGAGTTTATTTGGAAAATAATTTTCCTAACATGGCCTAGCTACCTGGGCCACATCTGGCTCTCCTGATTCCCTGTCCAGTGCTCCATGTCTACCACCACTGAGCTGCCTGTCAGAGAGCTTGTTGTTGGGTTCATGGATGGTTTGATTCAATACATTGGGACTTTAAGCCATTAAAGACTCTTAGAAATTTGAATCCAGTTCGATCTAGACTCATTATTGCAGTTTTATTTACTTTTCTAACTTTTCCCACTAAGTCTCCGCTTATTCCTGTGATTTACATAGAAGCTTCTCCCCCTCACGATAACATCGAAATAGCAGTCAAGAACTCAGGTTCTGTATCATTCACTCAGATTTCAAGTCTCAGCTCCATTTATTGGTCTAGACAACTTATGACTTAGTGGCTTACAAAGGTCATTCAGTTCTCTGAGTCTCACATCAACAAAATGAGAATATAAAAATGCCTGCCCATTATTTAATTATTAATGGTTTATATTTTGTTCCACTGCTATTGTTTTATTATTACTGATTTTTTTCTTCATTTTTTGTGAACCAGAGTCAAACTACCAATCAGGACTTGAGATAGATAACCACTGTTAACTCTTTGAGCTAACACAATTTTTGCTAAAAAAAACCAGGAAGATTGATGTCT
Source organism: Crocuta crocuta (assembly GCF_008692635.1). Taxonomy (NCBI): domain Eukaryota; kingdom Metazoa; phylum Chordata; class Mammalia; order Carnivora; family Hyaenidae; genus Crocuta; species Crocuta crocuta. The sequence continues at coordinate 1,112,177 of NW_027532025.1, read as the reverse complement.
TGGTTCACCTGAGTGGACTTCGGCAGGTAGACAGTTAATGTTTGCTGGGTTTGGAAAGATACTAGAAAGGACTTGGTCTATTATTATCATAGTGACCTCTAAGGAAGCACTGGCTGAAAGAACACCCTTTCCAGCTTTGATGTTCTAAAATTTTATAGACCTCCTCCTTCCCCTCAAAATTCCCTGTCAAAGGGGTGACAGCTTCCAAAAGGCTCCCATCCCTCCATGGGCTGCACAGGACTCTCCCCAGTGAGGTAGCCCCATATGCATGGATGGTGGAGGGCAGCCTGAAGGCCTGTTTTCAGGTATAAATTCATGTGATCAATCTGCCATTTGGATCCAATGCCCTTTGTACCAGAGTTGATCTTTAAGGATAAGAAAGTACTATCCAAGTAAAGGGGATTTGGAAGACCGTATCTCAAGGGTAAGGGGTGAGTAAAAGCTCTGGTTGCTAAGTGTACAATCAGAGGGTGGATTAAAAAATCCATTAACAACCAGAGCCTCTTGAAATAACCTTTTTAAATGAAAGTTGCCCCATCAATATCCCAATACCTACATTTTTTTTCAGGAAGTAATAAGATTTTTTTTTCTTCCTTTGAGACTCAAATGCCAGAGTAAAATACTCTCTGATATTTGTAGGTTGGCATTTGTTTTCAGGGTCTTTTGCATTTCTTGTTTGAGAGATGTTTTTCTGACTAAACTTGATAGTCCTTTTATTCTGCAATTTCAAAATAACCTGTTAGCCTCACAATTAACTTTCCATTACTATCACTCTAAACTCCATCAATAGCTTCAATCCACTGTGCTTAAATCTCTATGAAAACTCCCACACCTCTACTTTTGCCCATACCTCACCCTCCAGCATTTGACTTTTCTAACCATCCTCAATCTCCACGTGTACAAGTCCCATATATCTGTATCCTTTTTTCTTCCATGTTGACTCTGAACACTCTTAAAACACATTATTCCTTTTTTTATGTTTATTTATTTATTTATTTATTTAATTTTAAGAGAGCATGCATGTGACTATTGGAGGAGGAGAGAGAGAATCCCAAGCAGGCTCTGTCTGCCCTGTCAGCTCAGAGCCCCATGCAGGCTCCATCTCACCAATTGCCACATCATGACCTAAGCTAAAATCAAGAGTTGAACGTTTAACCAACTAAGTCACCCAGGCACCCCACTCTTAAACCACTTTAAAACATTCTCCCTTGTATTCCAATCCTGGTGAAGACCACCAACTTTGGAATTAGCCTGGGGTTGTATTTTAGTTCTAGAATATATTACACATGTAACCTAGGACAAGTTACTTAATCTCTCTGAGCTTCAGGTTCCTCATTTCTAAAGTACAGGTAATAGCACCTGACTCAAAGAGAGTGTTGTATGGATTAAATAAGGAGGTGATCAGAAGTGAATTAATCAGGGTCCCAGCAGTAACCAGACCACACAAGCCCAGTAAGATAATTCTGGGAGATGAGGACAGAGCAGGTATGTTGATGCCAGCTCATAAGAGGTGATAGTTAGATTTCAGGTACATCTTGCAAGCCAGTTGTTAGACATGGCCATTATCAATAAGATTGTGTAAATTTAAATAAATTATATTTAGAACAAAGGCAATAAACACTTAAAATCAATTACTTCCTAACTATTACATTTTATTATCATAAATGTGGATATTTAACAGCTATTCTATCTGTGTGGTAGTAATATTATATAATATATGCTATGGTGGAGATTTTCTCAACTTCATGCCTAATGACATGCCATTGGCACTCTGAAATCAGCCATGGTGGGAATATTTACACCACAGAAAGTGGCAAATGTTATAAATCAGGGCTTTCTCCTCTCATCTCTCTTGCCCCCAGAGTCCTGATGTTAATATATTTATCAGGAGGAGCATGTGTAGGGAAATCACAAGGGATCTTACAGTACCTGTTGGCTTTTATCACCTCTAAATCCAAGAAGACAATGAGAAGAAGCTGTTACCCAGATTCTAGGAAAGAGTAAGTGTGAAGAGAGGTGCACTACAACAGGTACTATGACCTCTTTGGTCAAGGAACACCACCAACCAGAAGGGACATGGGAAGAAGAGAGCCAGAGGCATAAATCCCTGACCTCCCTCTCCTCCTCCCTTCTACTGCTTCATTCTCCCACCTCCTTCCAATGAGGAATATCCTGATCTCAGATGGCAAAGGGGCCCAAACAGGCCAGTATTCTGGAACAGAGAGTGGGGTAGAGGAGTGACTAGGTCAAAGGGAAAGACAAATGGAGAATATCCTAGCTGGTAAAACAGTGCTGTATCTGGTACATAACAGAGGCTCAGATAACATTATCTATTACAGTTAGTTCAACTCAACAAAAATGTATTAAGTGTTATGCTGAATATCTTTCCCTTGAGGAGTCCACAGCCCAGTGGAGAGACATATAAATAAATTACACATCATTGTGCAGTGTACTGTTACTAATGAAGATAGTCTGTCTTTCCCATTAGATGACAAACCCCAAAGAGCAGAAACTATGATCAATAATCAATAAATATTTTTTGAATAGATGTACTCTCATTTTTTCTCAGTGTCCAGTACTGTTTATTATAGAATCTCTTAAAGGAAGCAGGTTGGAAGGCAGCTAATAATTTCTGAGTGCCTCTATGTACCAGGTACTTTCCATATATTATCTTATTTCATCACCAAAATCAAAAAATGTTAAAACAGCATGTTAAAATTGAAGTTGATACTGAAGAGCCAAGATGATAAATATCAGATACAAAATAGTGCTAGACCCACCATGAGAAGGAAGTTTTCAAATTGGTGGCCAAGTAATAGTTAGATGACTTGCACACATCAAATATCAGGTTGTTGAAGGAGAGATAGATTTTAGACACTAGTTGTGTGAAGATGATTTTGTACTCAATGGATGGCTGGGAGCCCCTTCTATGGGGACAGAGAGGGAGTGTTCTTGCTCTCAACTCTAGCTTCATGAGGAGCACTTCAGTATGACTACATTCAGATCCTAAGTTTTGTCCCCTGGAGTTTGGAGGCACAGGAATTTAGCCTCAGAGTCCCACCCAGGGAATCCAGCAGCCAAGAGAAATGGGCTGATCAATTCCTTTGGTAACAGACCTGGCAAAGCTGCCATTCTGAGATCGGGTTGAATTCCCTGAGATTTTTGTTGAGAGGAGTGTTCCTATGTACCAGACACCAACCATACAGAAGATGCTGTTGTGGAGGCATTCTAAACCCTGTCAAAGAGAACCTCCTAGTGGGTATGAGGGGACCCAGCAGCTAGTTTGTTGGAGCACCACTAAAGAACAGGAAACTGGGAGTGCAAGGTCTTAGAAACAGGGTTGCGGATGAGAGAAGTCAGTGGGAGGGCCTCCAAAGATACCCACACAAATGGCCCACAAGAGAAAGGATCAGTAATTGCACCCCTGTAACTTGAAGATGCCAAAGAACAGCTGTTGCACCCACCCTGTTCCCTGTCCGTCCCCCCCCAACTCCTGCTGCATCTGATCCAGGAGGGGACTGAAAGAGATACCAGAGGAAACAGAAATGGTGAATACAAACAGAAAGCAGACCAAGCAACTACCTCTAACCCCCACACTGAGTTGCAAGTAGGAGAGAAGATTTAATTAATTTAAGTTCATAGAATGGATTATCTAGGACTGAACATTCTTACTTACCAAATAGAGATTGTATTTTTTGGCTTAATATGACCCTCAGACTTTCTATTACCTAAACATAAGCATAACATTTATGAAACCTGACTGGATTTCATCCAGTGGAAAGCTAAGAATATCATCTACTGAATAAATTTTAAAGGAACTATGGTAAACAAAATTAAGTTGTATCTGATTATATGCCACATTTGCTTGATTTAACGATCATAAGAGGTATAAGTATCCCCATTTTACAAATGAGCAAATGAAAGCTCAAACAAGATAAGAGCCCAAATCAGACAACCTGTAAGTGGCCGGACCAGAATTCAAAAACAATTCTGACCCTAGTGTCATTGTTCCTAGCTTCTACGTTAATTTTGCCTCTGATTCTGGAATGTTACAGCTGGAAGTGATGATTATTTCAGCTGATGTAACCTTGCTTTCTCATGTTAAATAGCAAAAAAGTTTATACATATTAGTGTGTATTATATAACTGGCATAGTACTAAACATTTCATATATATTATCTCCTTACAATACCCCCCATAAAATACAGCAGATCTCTGATTATGCAAATAATTAAACTGAGATCCAGAACAGTTAAGTATTCTCAAGTTCATACAGCTAATAAGTAGAAGAACCAAGATTTGAACCTGGTTATCTGACTCCACACTCTATAGCTGCTATGCACTAAGACTCAGAGAAATTAAACCTAAGGTTATACCAGAAATGAGCCAAGTGGAACCTGGGTCTTCTGCTTCTTAAGCAATCACTCTTTGATTGCAAAATCTATAAAAGAGTAGAAGGAGATTATAAACAACTACTAATGTATGCTGATGCATGATATGATAGTTATCAAGAGGAAATTTTCTCTCATGGATGTTTGAACCATGGAACAAAACAATTAGCAAGATGATAAAATGAGATAGGAAATTAACCCCAATTTTTTAAGTGTATGAATAAGCCAAACTTGTGTATTTACCTTATTACTTTCTCCTGGGGCCTCCAAAAGTAACAACGTAGCCAGCCCCAAACCTCACTCACCTGCTTTTGAACACAATTCGTCTGACTTCAGTGAAAGGAATGGACTTCCTTTCACTCCTTATTTGCTTCTATGGTATTTATAAAATTTCATGGTTCAGTTCTAGCAAAATGTTGTGAAGAAACAGTCCATGCTACTCAACATAATTTCAAAATAACTCAAGCCTTTTACTTGTATATCTCAAACACCATGAAAGGAACACAAAGTCAGAAACTTTCTTAAATTCCCTTTCATCCCCTCCTAGCTGCTGCCTCCCATCTGGCAGCTGGTCCCTTCTACATCTTCTAACATTTTCTTCCAATTCCAATCAGCCTCCTTTCCACGTACGTCTTATGAACCTCTCTTCCCTTTTCTTCCAGATTCTCCATTAAAAAAGGCCAACAATTGGTATGGCAAGTAGAACCTGCTATAAGGGGAAGGGGACCAGTTGGGAGCTTTCATACTTTGATTGATACATCTCATCACAGTGGAGTCTCCAGAGCACTTTACCTAGTTTGGCCAATAGGTGAAGCTAGCAGATGTTTTGAATAGTAGCTCTCAGTAGATACTATTGAACAGGAATGCTTATGTTTCTCTTGGAGTTGCCTATTGAGAGACTAGGGATTCATGTTGCACATCAGGGGAGACTTAGTCTCCACTTTGCTCCTCTGGCTGCAATCCAGGAGGGTGGACAGAGGAGCTGTGGATGGAGGGGAAGCAAGGAGGCTGAAGTCTGGTCAGGCTGCCAGGAGAGCCCAGCAGGACTACTACTTAGGTGGCAATTAACCCCTACTGTGTGTGTCTGCTTTGTTAAACCTAGTAGGTCTCTCTTTCCCCACTGAGGACAAAGAGGTTGGAATTTTATTTTGATACCATAATGGAGGAGGACTAACGGGTTCACTCAGGGAAGGGAGAATAAATCTTTTGAAAGGTGGCCCCCCAAATGATGGATACAAATTACATAAACAGCCACTTAAAATGGTGTTTTTGACAGTGTGGAGGTTCCTCAAAAAGTTAACAATAGAACTCCCCTATGACCCAGCAGTAGCACTGCTAGGAATTTACCCAAGGGATACAGGAGTGCTGATGCACAGGGGCACATGTACCCCAATGTTCATAGCAGCACTCTCAACAATAGCTAAAACATGGAAAGAGCCTAAGTGTCCATCAACGGACGAATGGATCAAGAAGATGTGGTTTATCTATACCATAGAATACTACATGGCAATGAGAAACAATGAAATCTGGCCATGTGTAGCAACATGGATGGACCTTGAGGGTGTTATGCTGAGCGAAATAAGTCAGGCAGAGAAGGACAAATATCATATGTTTGCACGTATAGGAGGATTAGGAGGAACTTGACGGAGGAACAAGGGGGAGAAGAAGGGCGGAAATGGTGGGGGAAAGGGAGAGAGGCAAACCATGAGAGACTCTTGAATGCTGACAAAAACTGAGGACTGATGGATGTGGGGGGGAGGGGGGATGGGCATGGAGGAGGACACTTGTGGGGATGAGCACTGAGTGTTATGTGGAAACTAATTTGACAATAAACTATTTGTAAAAAAATAAAAATAAAAATAAAAATAAAAAAATAAAGTAAGCTGATGCCAAAAAAAAATTTAAAAATAAAATAAAATTAAATGGTGTTTTTGAAAAGCACTGAGCAACCTTGGGAAATGCTCACAACAAAATAAGCAGGATACAAATTGTGTAGACTGTTACAGTATAATCCTGATTGTTTGGAGAGATTTAGCATGCACCTGGAAAAAAAATTAGCCATGTTTATCTCTGGCACTAGATGATTTTTTATTTTTATTCTTCTTTGCATATCCTAATATGTTATCATTTTAAGTAAAAGTTTTAGAAATTAAGAAAAATAAGTAGGAGTACATGGGTGGCCCAGTTGGTTAAGTGTCTGACTTCAGCTCAGGTCATGATCTCACAGTTCATGAGTTGGAGACCGCCTCCGGCTCTGGGCTGACAGCTTAGAGCCTGGAGCCTGCTTCAGATTCTGTGTCTTCCTCTCTTTCTACCCCTCCCCCACTTATGATCTGTCTCTCTCAAAAATAAATACACATTTAAAAAAAATTGAAGAAGAAAAAGAAGTAAAACATAATCTAGACAGTGAGCATGTTTCCAGTGGCCCACAGATGCTCAAGAACCTCACCATTCAGACTCACCTATGCCCTCAAATGCTCCCCAGGCTCCTGAAGCTGCACCATGGGGTCCTCAGCACCTCACCCCATCAGCCCTTCCTGCTTTCTGACCAGCACTGATTCCCAGGGTCCTAACTCTACCAACACCTTGCCCTCCAGGGAAGATGTAGATATTGAGGGTATTTACAGTAGGCGGCAACTATGCAAATGGCAAGGCAGGTAAGGAGAAAAAGCAAGTGACTGCTCATTTTATGTAGCAAATGATGGCAAGATGCTCTCAGTCACATCTGCCTCTAAGGAGGTAGAACATAGCATCTGGAGAAGCCTCCTCTGACACAGAATCAAGGGCATCTCTGCACAAAGCTAAATCTGGCTGCTGTATCTCCATGGAAACAAATGCAGTCTTTATCTTAAAGCTTCTTTTTAATGAAGCACAATTTGTGGGCAACATAATCATCTCAATATGCCTATAAACACTTCTAGAAAACACGACTGGTGGCCAAAAGATCGTGGGGACTCTCGTCCTGGAGGTTGAGGGCCCGATTCTGTCAGCTCACCAGATAGCCCCATGTCTCTTATATGAACTCAAACAAATAAGTTCATAAGAGACTGATAGGTGCGGAGAAAGCTAACTCATTGATTGAGAATAAAATAACATTAAATCTAGAGTTATGACCATACGACCTAGCAATTCCACTTCTGGGTACATACCCACACTAAAATATGTACATGAATGTTTATAGTGGCATTATTCATAATAGTCCAAAAGGAAAAACAAATCAACTGATGAATGGATAAATAAATGTGATCTGTCCATACAGTGGAATATTGTTAGATGATAAAAAGGAATGAAGTGCTGGATTGAAAATTTTATGCTAAGTGAAGGAAGCCAGACACAAAAGGTCACATATTGTAGGATTCCATTTATGTGAAATGCCCAGAATAGGTAGATTCACAGAGACAGAAAGCAGATTCATGGTTGTCAGGGGCGGGGAGGAGGGAGAAATTGGGAGTGACTGGTAGCAGGTGCAAGCTTGCTTTGTGGGTTGGTAGAAATGTTGTGGAACTGGATAGTGGTGATAAAAATCATGGCTGCTTAGAGGACAAGATCATCAGAATAGTCCACCCTCCAGGCCCATGGATGTGAACTGAATCCTAGCCAGAATATTTGATAAGCATGGATTTTGAGCAAGAAGGTATTTTGGGTAAACACTTTGTAGTATCTAATCTGATCCCTGGGTGTGGCCCTGTTTATCACTCAGAACTGCTTTGCTGGTACACAGGTCCCATGGCTCACCCCCAGCCACCCAGATCAATACAAGCTTGAACCAAAGAATCAATTCTGGACCATTCCTGCTTCCATGTGGTGATGTTTCTATTACATCACAGCCTCGCTAGGTAGGATTGTTCAGGCCTCGAGTATGACAGAACCTGCCATTCTTCTCTGTATCCAGACAGGGATGGGATGGGCAGAACAAACAGAAAGGAGGTGTTAAAATATGACAATTCTTACAAACATCCAGCTGGAAACCGATGGTTAGTCTGAGGACTGATACCCCCATTCCATGTAGGGAACCTTCTGTGAACACTTGGGGTCCATCTAGAACCATTCTAAATTAGAATCTTCTCATGAACAGCTGAAACTTCTCAGTGAGCATCTGGCTAAGTTCAGGGCAGCCTCCTGGAGTGTAGAGTGAAGAAACAACCATCATGTGGCCTGGTACACTCAATGCACACTTAGTCCCACTGAGCCATTTATTTGTTGACCCTGTACTAGTTGGTAAAGAATGACAGATCTAGAAGGATCCACTGGGATGGCTATGAAGGCAGTTTTCTCTCCTCAATAATAGATCTGTCCTACCAACATGACTGTGCTTTCAAGCAAAGGTCTCTGACCCTGCTTGGAGCCGCAGCAGCAATAAATACATGGAGAAGCTAAAGCAAAGCCAGACGTGTGACATGCTCCATTGGATACCCTTTCTCACTTGATGAAACCCATCTTCCCAGCTCTCCTGCCTTCTTTTCTAAACTTTAACACTTACAGAAACAGCAGCTGTTGATTTAGATGTCTCTCTTGCAAAGGGCTCTCATGTTAATTTGGTCTGTATTATCCCTGCTTAATCCACGTTCCCCACCCTCTAGCCGCACCCCCAGAGCTACATCCCTCCATCCTCTTGACTTCTTCTTAGCCTCTTTCAACAAAAGATTTCTACAGAATTGACTACATCTACATGGCCTTTGAGGGATTTACCATTTTTCTTATCAATTAAGGAAATAGATTTCTTAAACTATAAAATATATTTTTTATCCTTCCCTTTTAAATAATAATGAAAATTTTCCAAGAAACTTAACATTGCCACCAGAGCCAGTCACAGGTAGAGATAAAGAAACGTTTTAATGCATCCTTGTTTCTCCTACCCACTTCTGTGCCTCTGTTCCCATCTTTCTTAACTAGTGGCAAGTTAGGAAACTTAATTTTGTCCTAAAAAAGCTAAACAACCACATTGGAGTATTCAGGCCTGTGTCACTTTAGACCAGATAAAGAGAATTAAAACAAGACACATATTTTATAGTTGAATCCCAGTCAGCACTATTTTTCTACAATCCCTTCTCAGTTCAGACCCAGCTTGTATCTCCATAACAACTTATATCCCATAATAAACAGAAACGTCATTAGATGAATGACAGCAGGAGAGACTAGCTTACTTACTATTTGTTTTTTGTTTTTGTTTTTTTTTCTGGGTGGAAAGAGTGGAGATACCAGTCAAAAACATAACATCTCATTTTATGACCTACATGCTAACTCACTTACGCTCAGAAATTTCAGAGCTGTTTACCTACTCTCAACTTTAGTCACTGATATGACTCTTGATGTGTGTGCCTCTTCCAATCACCCAGCATCTCTACATCAAAGATCACAGAAAGAGTAATGTTTTCTTGTTTTATTTTTATTTTAGAGAGAGTGTGAGTGGGGGAGAGGGGTAGCAGGAGAGAGACTCTTAGGTGGACTCCATGGTCAGCATGGGGCTCAATTCCAGGAACCTGAGATCATGACCTCAGCCAAAGTCAAGAGTCAGATGTTCAACTGATTGAGCCACCCAGGAACCCCAAGGTTTGTCATTTTAATCAGCACAGCCTTGGATAGGTCAACCTGCAAAACAAAAGAGCCACAATGAGAGACAAAAGAGAGTTTGTTTGGGATCAAAGAATTCCAATTCAGGGAGCACAGATTGGGGTAAATACCCAAATAATACTCCTGCTCCTTCTGCCCCTCTCCTGCTCACATGCTCGCTCACGCACTCTCTCTCTCTCAAAATAAATAAACTTAAAAAAAAAGTTCCTGCTGATAGGGTGAAAACAAGGATTTTTATGAGGAAAAGAAAGGGGAGAATTACATGAGTTGAGAGAAATAAAACGTTAAAACTCTAGTTTTAACCTAGAGTTACTTAGTTTTCTCAAGCTAAGCAACTCTAGGTAGCTAACTGCTGATTTTATCTTCAGAAAGTCCATAACTATCACTCTTATGATCAGTCATGTACCTACCTGCCTGCTGACTTCTCACACCTCCGTTTAAAACAGTCACTGTTTTGGGGCTCCTGGGTGGCTCAGTGAGTTAAGCATCTGACTTCAGCTCAGGTCATGATCTCACAGTTTGTGGGTTTGAGCTCTGCCTCTCAGGCTCTGTGCTGACAGCTCAGAGCCTGAAACCTGCTTCAGATTCTGTGTCTCCCTCTCTCTCTGCCCCCTCTCCTGCTCGCACTGTGTCTGTCTCTCTCTCTCTCTCAAAAAATAAACATCAAAAAAAATTAAAAACAGTCACTGTTTTGCATAGTGCAAAAATTTCAGCCCAGTTCAAACAAAGGTAAGTAGGGTGTTCTTTACTATGGCCACTCAGACTCCATTTTAAAATGGCTCCAGTCAGGGGCGCCTGCGTGGCCCAGTCAGTTGAGCGTCCGACTTAGGCTCAGGTCATGACCTCATAGTTTGTGGGTTTGAGCCCCAGTCAGCGCTCTGTGCTGGCAGCTCAGAGCCTGGAACCTGCTTCGGGTTCTGTGTCTCCCTCTCTCTCTCTGCCCCTCCCCCACTCCCACTCTGTCTTTCTGTCTCTCAAAAATAAATAAACATTTAAAAATAAATAAATAAATATTAAAAAATTTTTAAATATAATAAAATAAAATGGCTCCAGTCATGTCAAGTTTTTCACGTGTGTTCTGACAGCAGCTTGAATATTTTTCTATGTCCTACTCTACTAAATTCTAATCATCTGTTTACTTAATTACCTCTCCTCCTAGACTGAAATAGCCAAGAGGGCAGGAACCATATCTTCTTTTTTGTTTGAGTTTTTATGCCTAGAACAGAGAAGGTGCTCAATAAACAACTATTGTGTGGAACAGAGGAATTACTGGATTTAAAAATCGTGAGTTCCAAGAATGTCAGAGCTAACTTAAAAATAACTGAACTGGCCACGTTGTTTATGGAAATTAGCCATAAATTACCTGTGCATTGACTAGCTAACTGGCCCAAGCCATTCAAGGTCATAGTGGAGCACCACAGTCCTTTTTCCCTAAACGTTGTTATTATAAAAAAAGTTTCTTACATGAAGAATAGTTACCCAACCAGTAGTATAATGAACATCTTTATAGATAGAAGCTAAGTAAAAAAGTGTTGACAATTGTTAATGCCTAGCCATATTTGGTTTATATTTATAGGTTCTAGATGTTTTTAAATAGCTATCATGTCTCATAAAAAAAAAAAAAGTCTTCATAGAAAGAACATATAAAGCCAAAGCTCTTAAAAGATCATTCCATTAGGGCACCTGGGTGGGTCAGTCAGTTAAGCATCTGATTCTTGCTTTCAGCTCAGGTCACTACCTCAAGGTTGGTGATTTTGAGCCCCACATCTGGCTCTGTGTTGACTGCATGGAGCCTGCTTGAGATTCTCTTTCTCTCTCTCTATCTCTGCCCCTACCCCAATCTCTCTCTCTCTCTCTCTCTCTGTTTCTCTCTCTCTCAAATTAAGTTAAAAAAAATTTTTTTTAATCTTTAGGGGCGCCTAGGTGGCTTAGTCTGTTAAGCATCCGACTTTCGCTTAGGTCATGATCTCACGGTTCATGGGTTCAAGCCCCGCGTTGGGCTCTGTGCTGACAGCCAGATCAGAGCCTGGAGCCTGTTTCCAATTCTGTGTCTCCCTCTCTCTGACCCTCCCCTGCTCACGCTGTCTCTCTCTCTCTCTCTCTCCTATAAATAAATAAAACATTAAAAAAAAATCTTTAAAGAATCATTCTATTGCCTACGAAATGAAATCCAGATCCCTGATATGGGTTTTCAGGGCCTTTTGTAACCTGGATCTTATTAACTTTCCTTTTTGGATTTATCTGTTGCTGCCCTTTCACTGTATACTCTTCTCAAGCCAGGCTGAACTGCTTTAAATTCTAGACCAACCTAAAGCTCCCTCCTTCCTCTGGGTCTTTGTACATGCTGTTCACTTTACTTGGCACATTTTACCTCCATCTGCCTTCATCTAGCTTATTTGTACTTTGCATTTGAACGTATCTTCCCCTTCCTCCAGGTATTGCTGACCCCTCCAGGCTGCTTAGAAGCTTCCACCATTGTTCCCCTGGTCTTCCTATCAGAGCTCATAAAAAATGGTGTGTCATAATTAAAAAAAAAAAAAAAAAAAAAGTGGTTTCTGCTGCTCTTTCCTGGCATGCAGTTCCCAAAACCCTTGAAATCTCCAAAGTGATGAGTACCAGTCTAGATGCTAATGAGATGGCTGGAGCCTGGGGGCTCCCAAATAAGGCCTCGTAGCTAGGTGAATGATCCAGGAGTTTAGAGGGCTAGAGGTTTTGGCCCCACCCCTGACTTCTGGGGTGGAGAAAGGGGCTAGAGGTTGAATCCGTCACTAATAGTCAGTGATTTAATTAATCATCCTTACATAATGAAGTCTTTGTTAAAAAACAAAGAAACAAACAAACATCTAACTGAAAGTGCTCAGCATGCTTCTTGGATTGCTAAACAAGTGAAGATGCTAGATGGGTGCCTGTCTGGAGAGGGCATGGAAGCTCCTCACCCCTCCCCACATATCTTGCCCTCTGCATCCTTTTCATTGGGCTATTCCTGAGTTGTATGCTTTTATTAATTAAAATGAAAAAAACGAAACAAAATAGAAACCTCACAATCTAGTAAGTAAACTGTTTCCCAAGTTCTATGAGCTGTTCTAGCAAATTATCAAACCTAAGAAGAGGTTGTGGGAACGCCCAATATATAACCAGTCAAAAGTATAGGTCACAAATGGGATTTGTAACTGGTATTTGAGTGGGGGAGGGTGAAGTCTTGTGAAGCTAAATCCTTAACCTGTGGGATATGAGAGCCTAACTGCAGGTAAAGTAGCATCAGAATTGAATTAAATTGTAGGATATGCAGTCAGGGCCCACTGAAAATGGGAAAATAGCTTGGTGTGGAAAATTCATACATCCAGTGTCAAAGGTGTTGAAAGAAGCAGAGGAAAAACCGAGTTTTCCATTAATGGGTGAGTAGAAGGAGCAGAGGAATCTTTTTCTTCACATGGCCTATGTCTTTCTCCATCAGACCTGACTTAAATAATAAGGACTGTGTGTCATTAATCTCTGCATCGTCCATACAGACAGGTCTTTCTACATAGTAAGTGCTCAGTATTTGTGGTAAGAATAAATTCATGAAGAAACACTAGACTAGGCACAATAGAACTTTAGCAACCTTACTTCATTGGCAAAAATTTCCCTCTTTTGGCCTTAGTTTCCTCATTTGTACTAAGTGACCTTTAATTTTCCTTCCAGACCTCAGACACCATCATTTCACAGTGTAGAAGGGAGTAGCCTCTACAGCAACCAAATGCCAAGCAGTTCCTATGGCAACCACATATTCCTTTAGCCCAGATCTGCAGAATTTCTACCTGAATGCCTTAAACACTAGGAGATTTCAGAGGTCCTCCCTTCTTCCAGATGCCACCCAGAGGCATATTATATGATCTGTCTTCACTTCCTAGCCGATTCTTCAATCCAGCGTCTGTTTCTGAGGCCCCCAGAGATTTAACAGATAGGTGCTACTGACAGAGCATGCCTGCGGCAAGTCTTTCCCTCTATGTGCCCACCACTCCTGAATATGCAGGTTAGTCCCTACTGAATGCGAGACAGAGTCCTAATAAAAGCTGACTCCAAGGGGGAAACCAGGAAATAATATTAAGTGTAACTTACCGCATTCAACTTAAACCAGCTCAACTGAGTCTCATGTCAACCAGGGAAAGTGATTGTTATTACCCCTATTTCACAGATGAGGAAACTGAAGCTTAGCTCAGAGAATTGAAAGGATTTCCTAAGGTCACAAAGTTAGACTGAGAAAAGCGTGATTTAAAGACAAGCCTGAATTGAAAGCCTGTGTTCTTTTCTGTGTGTTTTGTTTGTTTGCTTTTAATTGTTGGGGGGTTTTGTTGTTGTTGTTGTTTTGTTTTTATTTTTTGCACTGTCAGCACAGAGCCACAAACCGTGAGATCATGACTTGAGTCTAAATTAAGAGCCTGACACTTAACCGACTGAGCCAAGCAGGTGCTCCTGAAAGCCCATGTTCTTAACCTCTAGCAGTTACTGCCTCACAGTCAGGCAGGTACCTGTGAGACCTTAGCACCCTATGCTCACAAAAAATGGGGCTCCTGGAACTGACCAGGTATCAGAGCCTCATCAACAGTCCAAGCTCCCAACTATAACAGAGAATTTAAGGCTGTCCGGAGCTGCTGTCAATGTCCAATTGACTAGGTAAAACAGAATCTTGAAGATACCAGACCCTGGAAGAATGCAAGGTGACAGGACTGTAAAGACAATCACAGCTCCCAAAGCCCTACCTGTCACCTTAAGTTCATTTAATTCTCACAAAAGACCTATGAGAGGCAGTTTATTGTACCCATTTTATAGACAGAGACATTGAAGCTCAAAAAGTGACCTGTCCAAAGCTAAGTAACAAGGAAATCATTGAAAGAGCTTATTTTAGGGGGCGCCAGGGTGGCTCAGTTGGTTAAGCATCTGACTCTTGATTGCACCTCAGGTCATGAGCTCAGGGTTGTGAGATCGAGATCCAGCCCTGTGTCAGGTTCCATGCCCAACGTGCAGCCTGCTTAAGATTCTCTCTCTCTCTCTCTCTCTCTCTCTCTCTGCCCCCACCCACTCACCATGCATGTGCAAGGAAGGAAGCAAGCAAGCCTATTCTAGATCTTCTGATTAGAATTTCAGTGTTCTAAGCACTAGAATTTTAATCATTCTGTTAGACTGTGGAGGAGGGTCAGTAAAGTATCCCCCAAACTGAGAAGGCACTTTGAGACTGAAAAATGAAGCAAATGACTCCATACCTTTCAACAGTTCTATTCAAGGTTACTGACTCACAGTAGGTAATCAAGCAGGCAACTATCCAGGTGCTATGTAGCTATTCTCCACAAAGCCCAGACCTTACTCTGCAGCTTTTATGGAGGGAGGGGCGTTGTAGTGAAGTTAAACAGTAGTCATGTAAAGTGGTGCCATCTGTGTTCCAAAGGGAAGATCAGAACAAGTCTTCCTGCATTCCCAGGAGGGCATATGTTAACCTCCAAGGGGCTTGGAACATGTAGCCCTGAAGGAGGTCTTTACACAGACATGAACAAGATGGAGGGCCAAAGATGCAGTCACTGCTGGCAGCACTCCTATACATCCCTAGTCACAGAAGGCATCATCAGCCTAGAGGATAATGATAATGGCCACCATTTATTGAGAACTATGTGTCCAAGAGGCTGGAAAGTTAAGGGACTCCCCTAATGTTAAATATTCTCTCCCATTCTCACAACAATCCCATGGGGGGTAGATATGACTGTCCCACTTTACAGATTGGGAAACTGAGGATAGGTGAAATACAGTATTGTGATTTATAATAAAAATATTTATTTGGTCTTTGCTTCTGGCACAAAGTTCCTAAAACCCTTAGAATCTCCTAAGTAATGAAAACAATAAAGATGTCTTTCATTATGTTAATGAGGTGAGTTTTGGACCCATGTCTAAGGATGGGGGCTGGTTGCCAGGAGGGATTAGGGAATTGGAACTTTCAGTCCCACCCTTTGACCTCTGGGGAGGAAAAGGGGGCTTCAGATTGAGTTCAGTCACCAATGGCCACTGACTTAATTAATCATGCTTATGACTTCTAAGAAAACAAAATAACAGGGCTCAGAGAGCTTCCAGGCTGATTAACATGTGGAGATTTGTCGGAGAATGGTGCCCCTGAGGACAGGATCATTGCTCTGCACCCTTCCCCCATACATTGCCCTATGCATCTCTTCCATTTGGCTTTTGATGTGTATCCTCTAATATCTCTTGTAATAAATCAGTAGTGAGTAAACACATTTTCTGAGTTCTATGAGCCACTCTAGCAAATTAATCCAACACAAAGAAAGGAATGTGGAAACTTGTGATTTATAGCCAGTTGGTCAGAAGTACAGGTAACCTGGATTTGTGACTGACGTCTGAAGTGGAGGTGGTTTGTGGGACCGAGCCCTTAACCTGCAGAATCTGATGTTACCTCCAGGAAATTAGTATCAGAATTGAGTGGAATTATGGAACACCCAGAGAGTGTTGATGAAATTGCTTGTTGGCGTGAGAACTGCATGCGAGTACACACACACAAATGGGTACTCAGAACCTTCTATGAAGGAACTTACCTAAGATTACATAGAATGTAACTGGTAGCGTTGAATTTCAACTCAGTCTCCTCCACAAGGAACCCAGACTTATAAGGAACTGGCAAAAATTTACTTTCTCTCCACCTTGCTCACACTAATAGATTCCTCAGTTTAGCAAGCTCTCTCATCTGAATCAGTGTTTTCTTTGCATGTGACCCAAAATAATAATAGCTTCAGGATTGGACATTTGTTTTCTTTCACATAAAAAAGTCCCAGAGATAGGCAGCCCAGGGCTGGCATGGCAACTTCAGAATGATAAGGAACCCATCCCCCAACCAGCTCTTTTCTCCGCCATTCTTAGGATGTGTTCCTTATCCTCAGAGCCCAAGGTGTTGCCAGAATTCCAGCCATGGTGCTCAAGTTCCAAACAATAAGATGAAGGAAAGGATGGACAATAGTGTACTCCCTTCCATTAACAAACTGTCTGGTATTACTATATAACATATACAGTCACGTATCCCTGGCCAAACTTAGTCATACCTAACTTCCACACTTATGTGTGGGAGGCTGGCAACCATATCATTCAACAGGGCATTCTGTTACTGTGGAGGAAGGGAAACATCCTATAAGACTCAACATTAGTTTCATCTCTTCCTTAAAGCCCTTCTAACCACCGAAGCCCAATGTGATTTCACCTTACTCTGAACCCTTATCGCTCTTACAAATGTGGCTTTTAGCATGCACTGTATTAGCTTCTGTATTATTCATGTACCAACTATCACGCCAGATACAAAAGGTAGAGGAGTGATAGTGGGGCAGACATATTTGGGTCATGAAAATGGATATAGGTCTGAATATGAATAGATGTAGATGTAGGTATAAGTAAAGATAGAAATACAAACTTTCAGTGGGTAGCACAGTGGTTTAGAAAAAGAATGGACTTTGGAGTCAAATAGATCTAAGTTCAAGCCCTATTTTTACCCATAATTTTAGTGCAGATTTAATTAAGGTAAGCTTTGATTTTGTAATCTATAAAATGAAGGACATAACTGCACCTACCTAATAAAACTGTAATGGTTTAATAAGATAATGGATATAAAGGACTTAACACTATGCCAGGTGCAAAGAGTAAGTGCTCATTAAATATTAGCAACTTTTATTCTCTTTCATTTCTCACAATGGTCCTATGAGATTGATCATCCTTACTTTTAAAAAGAGTAAAATGAGACTCAGAAAGTTAAAGGACTTGCAAAATGTAACAATGCTAGCCGTGGTACTTCTGAAACATGAACTCAAACCTGACTTCAAATCCTGAGTTTTTACTTCAAGACCCCTGTCCCCTGCTTCTTTTCACCCCTGACGTCTAATACACAATAGGCTTTCTAGTCTTGTCTGCTGTAACAAGTTCAAATAAATCAGTTCTCAGCCTGTCTTTCTGCTCTACGGCCTTCTAGGT
This sequence comes from Crocuta crocuta, assembly GCF_008692635.1. Lineage (NCBI taxonomy): Eukaryota > Metazoa > Chordata > Mammalia > Carnivora > Hyaenidae > Crocuta > Crocuta crocuta. The sequence goes on along the minus strand of NW_027532025.1, from coordinate 1,094,227 downwards.
TATTAGCACCACTGTACATTGAAATACAGGGAAAAGTATTTTTAATTTTCAGAATAAAGATCATTTTCATCTGAAATCCATATAGGGTAGAAAATCAGATTAGAAAGATTTTATTTAGAAAGAAATTAGCTAAAGGCAACCTTTTTGACTAGCAGAGGAATAATGAGGAAAAGCAGATGCATCTAAGTACAACATCAAGCTGCTCTCCCTTGGAGATGAAATTTTGCATTCCAAGCTGCATACTTCATTTGCTCCTAGTACAAAAGCATTTGAATGTCTTTCTCACTATGAATCAAGATATTTTCATAAGCAGTAACTCAATTTTGAGACATAATTGCCCTTGGGAAGGGAAGATTCAGCACACCCACATTCAAATTTCTAAAACTTAAAAGGTAGGCTCAGTCCATTGTAACCGAAAACCGAAAACTGAAGCGGAAGATTGCTCCTACAGTCCCTGCTGAGCTCTGATGGGCTGGGGAGCAGACCAGATTCCCTTTACAGTCCTCAAAGTGGAGTCCTTCTTCATGTAAATAGGCACAGATTCCATATCAAAAACTCTGGGGCTCTAGTTCCAGACACTATATGACAAGTGTCTTTATATGCAAGCCACTTTCCCTCCTTGCATTTCAATTGCAGCTCAATAAAATGAGGAATCTGGGCTCTCTTCTAGCCAAAATTATATTTTATAAACCTGGGATTCATTCTGGGCATTTACAGAGGATTAAGTAAGGCACATTAAATGTCACAGGTCAGTTACTAATTTGTTTTGTCTGCTGAATTTGTTCTTCCTAAGATAATCATTTTTCCTTCACGTTTTTTTTCCATCCTTGAGGGGGTGATCTTACTTAGGATTCACGCTCTGTGTAGGATCTTGCATATTGTTGATGCTTTGATGAATTTTTTTTTCATCAGCTTTCACAATTAGCCCCTGAGACTAGAACAACATTATTGATGCAGTGGGGAAAAGCATGAATTTGAGAATCAAAGAGAGTGAGGACAAATTCTGGCTCAATCCTTTATAAGTCAAGAAAATCTGGGAATGTTTCTTAACTTTTCCAAACCTTCCAGTTTCCATATCTGCAAAACTGGGAAGATGGTAACAATAAAATGAGGTTTATGTGTGTAAAATACCTACCAGCATAATAGCTGGTTTTTACCTTTATCTTGGGAGGGCACTAGAAGGCCAGAGAGTTAGGAGACTCTTCTAAGCTTAAGAGTTGCCAGGGTGATATCAAACAAGAGAGGTGAGGGACTGACCAAATTTGAGACCCCTACAAAAAGTATACTTTGGTTTCCTCATATATTTGTTTAAAAGATAAGGAATGCATAAGTGAAGAGGGACTGAGGAAAGTGTCCATCTACATTGGGGAGCTCAGAAATTCTGGAACATCTGGGCAGCCCCATCATTCATTCCTGCATCCAGGGAACATTGAGCATTTACTACTTATGAAAAGACCTGCCAGGCATCTGGAAGGGGGAGAAAACAAATGAAGAAATTTGGAGGATAGAATGAGACCCTAAAGCACAGGTTTCTTTTCTCTATACCTTACTGAGGTGATGGAGTCCACAGGGCTGGTGGTGGCCTTGGGAGTGTTCCTAAGTCACTGGTTTATTCCACACTACACTGGGTACTAGAGACATCCATACTTGCCCCCTTCAAGTTGTTTGTGGTCTAGAGGAAACACAGCACTGATCTCAGGAAAGATATGAGTACTAACACAGAGGTATCACAGAAGGGAAGGTGCTTCTCTGTGGGAAGGTCACAAAGGTTTCCCAGAGAAGGTGACATTAGAGCTGAATCTTTAAGGTAAGTCTTCAGAGGAGTTTGCCAGACTGACAAGAGGAAGAAATCATTCCAGGCAGAGGAGAAACAGAGTATTTTGGAAACCACAGTTAGTTAGGGATTTATAGGAAAGTAGAAGAGATAAGGCCAGAGACATAGGTGGTCAGGAGGAGTTCCTAAGGGCTTTGAATAAAATTGGAAATGACATAATCCTATAGGCAGTGAGAAGCCAGTGCAGGTAAGTGAAGAAGTATAACATCTCTTTGCTCTCTGAGAGATCCTCCTGACATTCAGAGATGGACCTCAGTGGGACGGAGAGAGAATAAAGACTAATCAGACACAAACTTGTGGAAATTTCTAGTCGCCTGAATGGGACAAAACTTTGGTTATTTTTCTTCAAAATTTAGAGGGAAATTAATCACTTTTGAAAAAACTTCCTGTTTCTAGGCAGCTGTGTTTTAGTAGGTCAGACTTGAAACTAGTTTAAATATTGGCTTTCTCACTTAATATCTGTGTGGAAATGGACAGATTTCTGGAACTCCCTGCCTCAATTCCATCTTCTGTACAGTGACAATTTTCCTATCTTGTGGAGTTATTGTGTGATTAGGATAATGCACATAAAAGGTCTCATGTTCAAAAGTTACCTTGAAGGGTACCTGTATGACCCAGTCCATTGAGTGACCTACTCTTGATTTTGGCTTGGGTCATCATTTCATAGTTGTGAGATTGACCCCCGAGTCAGGCTCTGCACTGGGCAAGGAGTCTGCTTAAGACTCTCTCTGCCCTTCCCCCACTGACTCCTACATGGGCTCATGCTCATGCTCCCTCTCAAAAAAAAAGTTAACTTGATAAATGATATCTGTATTATTTCACTGTTTTCATTTTAATTTGTCAGAGTCAGCACCCCAGGTGCATTTAAATATGACTTAATTTAGGATGTTCAAACTATAAAAGTTCAATTTACCCATGATGTCTCAGGAACACATTTACTCTTTAAAAGGAATTGTGCCAACATCTTCTTTGTAGCTCTCTGTCCCTGAAGGTCAGATTCTTAAAATGTTGGGTGGGAGTTGGAGAAGAGGGAAGATAGGCAGGAAACTGTTAAATCATTAAATTATACGTTTCATTTGAATCATATGGCGACATCTAACCTTTCTCAATTTTCTTTTGATTTTTCTCTTTATAGCTCTAGTCACCTCAGACAAACCAATTAAACTTCATAAACCCTTGAAAGATTATGTGTTCCCTGCTCAGGCTCACTTAGAATTTCAAATGAGACGCCATCTTCGCAGAGAATACTCAATTGTTCCTTTATCAACTTCTGTGATTTCTCAATGTCAGTCATTCAGGCAGCCTTTATTAGGTGATTTCTATTCCTGGTGCGTAATATAAAGAAGACAAAAAGGCAAATTATTCAGATGCAGAATTAACAGTCTGGGCTCTTTGCAAAGCCCCCAAATGGCTTTATATACCTTCCAGTTCGAAGCCACCTTACAGTTTACAAGTGACTTTTCAGTTTTTAAGGCACTATAGTTTTTAATTCCTTGCAAGAACTCTGGGATGTATTATAATCAGCATTTTGCAAATGAGGAACTGTTGCTCAGGGAAGGTTTGTGACCTACTTATTCAGAAGATACAGAATTAGCAAGAGACAGAATTGATGCTCCAACCCAGGTCTCTCTGACTCAAGGTTCAGGTCTGCTAAAACACAGTGGCCTGAAAACCTGAGCCTGAGAAAATTTAATGAAAGGCAAATTATCCTAGATTTATTTAAATACCTTTTGCAACCAATGCAACAACATTTTCTCCAGAGGAAAGTAGACTTACTGAGTTATTATAATATATAGGCACAGTCTGGAAATGTGTTCCTGTTCACTTAACAACCACAAAATGTTTTAAAGGCTTTAAAAAAAATGTATTCATTTACCACATGTTTACTGAGTGCCCTGTAAGTACCTGGCAAAGATGGTGATGAAGGCTGTTAAGAAAAATAAAGCAGGAAAAAGGATTACAGGATGCTGGGAAGCCAAAATCACTTAATATAAACCTCCATAAGAAAGAGCTATGGAACTGATGTGGGGGGAAATCGAGGCTCCACCACTTAGTAGCTTTGAGCTTTGAGTTATTTTAACTACCCAATTTGAGTCTCTCTGTCTTCATCCATAAGGCTGCACAGGGTTATTGGGAGACTCAATGATGAAAGTAGTACCTCTTGCACAAAGGAGGCCTTCAGTAAGCATTAATATCCTTCCTATCTCCCCATTAGCACTGTTAAAAGATAAACTGAGGCATATGTATGGGAGGAAGATTTTTCCCTTCTTCCTTTCTAGGTTCTTTGGCCAACCTAATAATTAAGTTGACCTAAGACAGATGAACAGGAGAAAAACAAATTTAATTTAATATGTAAGTGAGCTCATAAAAATGAGTCTCAAAAGACCAAAGCAGGCAGCTTTTATGCTTTTTAGACAAAGAAACAATAAATTTGTGAAGAGTTGACAAGGCAGAGATATTTGGGCTTGAGGCAGCAAATTAATGAAGAAGTAAGAAGGTTTGTTTATATAGCCCTCTCATCCCTGAGTTCTGTCTCTGGCAGTAAGGATGCCTGGACCCCTCCAGGTGCAGGGAGGGTATCCTTCACATGGGAATTTATTTCCTGCTCTCAGGGAGACAGAGCATTTCTTCTTTTTTAGTTTTTTTAGTTGACTTATTTATTTTTTGAGAGAGAGAACATGAGCAGGCAAAGGGCAGAAAAAGAGGGAGAGAGAAAATCCCAAGCAGACTCCACATTGTCAGTGCAATGCTAGAGGCAGGGCTCGATCCCAAAAACCACAAGATCATGACCTGAGCTGAAACCAAGAGCTGGACCCTCAACTGACTGAGCCACCCAGGTGCCCCCAGAGCATTCTTCTTGCACTGGCTGTGTCTTAGGTAACTTTAATTCAAAATAATCGGTATGCCAAAGTTGCCTATTTGGGGGCAGCCTATCCTGAACCCCATCACATGTTGAAAATTTTAATAGTTTATTTGAGCCAAAATCAATTTTAATTGGGTAGCACCAAACTGGAAGTGGTTAGGAGTTCTCCATCCAGTGGAGCCAGGGACCCCCAGAAGTTGTGAGTAATATGTGTTGTTTTAAGATGCTAAGTTTTGGGGTGATTTGTTATGCAGCCATAAATAAGCAATAAATTTCTCTTCTTTAATCATATTTTATTCACACTTTGGACATAAAAAGGCCAAACAAATATTTCAACTTAATTTTTAATTAGAACAGGTATCACAAATGTTGATTTCAATCAACATCTTTACCTGTTTTCATACTCCCAGTTGAGATCTGCATGACTCAAAGAGACGTTGGTGGAGTCTCATATAAAAGAAATCTTGAGTCTAAGAAGATTTCATCATAAATAGGGCATATATATTCTTAAATAAAAGTAACACAAGTATGTGGCTTAAAAATATATAGACAGCACGCAGAATTAAGGGCAAAAGACCTTTTTCCTGGTAGTCCTAGTATTACTGTCCAGAAATAATGGCCATTAGCACATTTTTAATCTTTCTAAGAAATAAATCTCCCACGTATGTGCTTTTCGTGTACATATATGGAAATAAACTATTCATGCTGTTGGTTAATTTTTTGACCCCATTCACCCTGGAGATCTTCCTTTGCCAGCCCATGCACACCTGTCTTCGTGGTTATTTTGTAGTCTGTTGTGATTGTACCATAATTTTTCTAACTCCTTGCTTTTGGACCTTTAGATTGCTTTCCTTCTTTTTAAAAACTACTCAAACTAGTGCTATACTGACTTGCACATGTCAGTAGGTCTATAGAAAGATTCTTGGCAGTGAAACTGCAGTTAAAAGTATGTACGTTTGAAGTTTTATGACTATTCATAAATCCCTCTTTAAATTATTTTAACAGTTTACAATTCCATTATCAGTATATGAAAGTGCCTGTTGTTTTTTTTTTACCCATATCACCAAACCTGGTGTTAATAAACTTAAACTTTTGCCCATCTCATAAATGCAAATCACAAAGAATTTTTCTGGAAATTACTCAAAGAGCTTTGGTTGGCTTTAGACCGGATGCTTTTATTTATTTATTTATTTATTTATTTATTTATTTATTTATTTATTTATTAAAGTATTATTTATTTGAGAGAGAGGAGAGAGAAAGGGAGACAGAGAGAGAGCATGAGCACAAGAGGGACGGGGCTGGGGGGAGGAGGGTGAGGAAAGAGAGTCCCAAGCAGCTTCCACACTGTAGTACAGAGCTCGATGCAGGGCTTCAACACGCAAGATCATGTGAGATCATGACCTGAACCAAAACCAAGTGTCAAATGCTCAAGTAACTAAGCCACCCAGGCCCATACATTTTTATTTTCAGTGGTTTTTCCTGAGCATTTTTAGTCAACACATATCTTAAGACACTTTACCCTTAGATGATTCTGGTACTCCTGTGATTTGCACCTCTAAGTCAACACACATTCCATGGCACAGAGATACTTTTAACAACAACAAAAAAAAAGTTTCAAGGGCAGGATTTTAATTTATTTACTGTAAGTTTCCTCTTAAAGTAAGTGTGAGAGATCTTAAATAGTCATTTTCAGTGGGTAAAATTCAATGTCAGGGGAAAAGCTTCCACATTCAGAAACAGACAACAAACATGGAGGGAAGTCATTAGTAAGACTTTAGATATAAAGCAAAAAATTCAGAACACTAGTGATATTCCTCTAAGATTTCATATTTTTTCAATGTTTTTAAACAGGTCAGGTTTTCATCTTATATTCCTTATCTTTTCCTTGGGGAAAAGACCCAGATCTCTGAAAGCAAAAACACTTCTTAGATTTGCTTAACTTGAAATCTCCATTTAAAATACAGATTTAAAATATAGATATATAATAGGATTGGATGAAATAGAAATTGTTAACAAGAAAAAGTGTGAAAAATCAAGGAAAAGGAAAGCTAACATTTTTAAAGCACCTATTATTTGACAAATACTTTACCCACATTATCTCTTAGAATATTCACAAGATCCCCATGGGATAAAACTTATTATCTCTGTATTCATTTGCTAGGGCTGCCATAACAAGGTACCACAGTCTAGGTGCCTTAAACAACAGAAATTTACTGTCTCACAGTTGTGCAAGAATTGAAGTCTAAGATCAAGGGGTCAGACAAGTTGGTTTCTTCTGAGGCCTCTCTCCTCAGCTTGTGGGTGGTTATTTTTCCCTGTTATTTCACACGGACTTCCCTCTAGGTGTTTAGATATGAGGCAGCATAGATGTCATAAATGTGCACTACAGGAACTTAACCTACACATTTGAGCAGTGGTCAACTGACCATAGACCAAACACTGCTTCTGTAGGCACTCTGCAAAGGAAGAAGGGTGCCAGGTGTGGTCTTGGTAGGTGACACCAAGGACATGGCCAAAAGTCAGAGCATGAACATTGGGTGACACCCTGAAGGGAGAATGTGATGTGGAGGGGAGCGTGCCAGTGTATTGAATTTGTATTCCCAAGTCTATAATGCTTATCTGACCTAACACTTCAGATATACATACTCTTCCTATAATTATATATTGGAAGACAGGTATAACACTATGAAAAGTGCAATGTGTCTTAAAGAGGCAGAAATTCATTCATTAATTGCCAAGCATTTATTCAATAGGCATGCTAGGCACTAGGAATAAAGATACTAGCATGACACAGCCTTTACACTGAAATTAGCCACAGTCTGATGAAGGAAGGGACTATGATGTGAGGTGAAGGGTTCATATGTTACAAAGTCCAGGTGGAAGTTTTAGGGAGATCACCAGGGAGAGAGAGCTTGTGAGGGATGCAGGTTACAGAAGGTAATATTGAGATAGCAGTTACTGAACTGGTTCTTTCATTCTGCTATATACTTCAAAACTATGGAAAGAGGTTGGGTTTACCTCCTTTCATGAAAATGCTTAGAATATTTACCCTCAAGCTTGTATGATATTTTGGGCATGGACTTACGTGATCCTTTGAAGTTCTTAGAAGGCTGGAATCAGATCTAACCCAAGCAACTTGAATGAATCTAGCATGTAATTGGTACTCAGAAAACATTTTTGCAACCAGGTGGAACTATATATACAAGTTAAATCTCTTCTCAGCTTTAGACCTGTTTTCTTCACTATAAAATAAAAGGTATAGACCAGGTAATTTCTGAGGTCCCCACTAGTGCCAACAATCTAACTCCACCTTGCGTACTTTCTTAGAACAATCAGGGCCACCTAGGTGGCTCAGTCAGTTAAGCATCAGACTCTTGATTTCAGTTCAGATCATGATCTTGCAGTTGGTGAGTTCGAGCCCCACATCAGGCTCCACTCTGTAATCACTGCTTGAAATTCTCTCTCTCGCTCTCTCCCTGTCTCCCTCTCTCTCTCCCTCTCCCCCTTCCCCTCCTCTGTTCTATCTCTCATAATAAATAAACTTTAAAAAATATTCAGTTTCTTGGCTCAGTTCAAGCCAAATATTTTCAAATTAATTTATTAGAAACCTGTGGATCCCAGTTGTTGAGAGTTTGGTAGATAACTGATTTCTTTCTGCCTGGAGCAGCTGAGGCTATGTCTGTGAAATGTCAAAATAACCATTGAGCTCTGTCAAACAGCTCATCAGTGCTGATTGAAGGGAGGGCAGTCAATTTCCCAGTCTGAAGGGAACAGTCAGTTCAGTAGCAATGCTTACTCTCATGACCTCAGGCAAATACAAATCTCATTCACTTGGTCTTTATTGTCCTCAAAGGCATAGGCTCAACATCCCTGCTAATCATTAGAAAAGGAAATTATGGTAGAGATGCGTGCCTTGAGATAATTTATGTAAAAGCATTTTGCAACTATAACATGCCATCAGAATGTGACTTACTATATTACTGCTAATAGATAGTGGTGGTCCTATGGACAAAATCTGGAAAAAAACACAGCAAACTGTTTGCAGTGTTTATATATACAACGTGAGATTAAAAGGTACTTTCTTAGATTTGTGTTTCTATCATGTTTGAATTAAAAACAATGAATTCATATAAATTTTGTACTAGAAAAACCAATTGAGAGAAAAAGATAAATAATGTGACCTCGTCTGAGTGTAGTATTGTTTTGTAATAATTTTAACAACTCCTTGTCCCTGGGCAGGGACGTACTTGGAGTCCTGATATTACCATATCCTAGCTGGTGGGGCAGTCTAGCCACCTAACATCGCAAACTTTGTCTCTTTATGTGTAAAATGGCGATAAAACTGTCCACCTCCCTGACCCAGTGAGAGGACTTTAAGAGGAAAATCTGAAAACACAGCAGCCTAAAGAAAATCAAATTAGTATTATCATCTGACTGGATCTTTCCAGCAACCATGCTGCTTTTGGCTGAATTTCTTATCTCCCGATTTATGAACGATGCAACAAAAGCCCAGACAGGTTAAGTAAACAGTTTCAAACAAGAAGGCTAGTTAGTCCAAAGGTCTATTTTGTATTTGCATATTTTTGTGCATGTTTTTATGCATGTTTGTTTGCCTAGGGCTATGGCATCACTTGCATATCATTTTGTTTAAAAATCCAAAAAAAGAATACAAGTATAGAAGAGGAAAATCTCAGTTAAATCCACCATTAGTGAAAGAAAAGAACCATGAATTCAAGCCCTATTGAAGGCTGCCAAATGTAATTTTCCCCAGCTTTATTTATCTCCATAAGGCAATTAAGCAGAAAGCACAAAAGATGAGAGAGAAAAAATATCTCATTTCAAACTAAAGCAAGCTATATTCTTTGCACTGCCTCTTCCCTTCCCCCACACCCCACTTTAGCTGCAGCTTCTAGAAATGCCTGTGAATTCTTAACATACTGAGGCTCTGTCTCATGTTTCACAGTTCCCGAAATGACAAATATTCTATAGGTTGACACTGTGAGTGGCAAATCTGAAGGCTGGGGGCTCAGCTCCCTTCATCATTCAGAGGGGAATTGGTTATTTCTTTACCATTCCAGGTAGGCATGGTTGGCTCTGCCACCAGCCAGCTGTTTGACCTTGGACAACAATTTAACTTTTTTAAGCCTTTGTTTTCTCATCTGTAAAATAGGTATATTGATATATACTTCATAAAGTTGTCTGCAAGAATTATGTAAGATAACACACATAGGATTAACTGAAATTAATACTAAGGTACCTAGTGGGGGATTGGTATACAGTACGTGCTCAAAAACTGCTTGCTGCCTGTAAGAAGCATTGCAGTAGAAGAGCTAAGTCCCTGGACTCTGATCCAGGCAGCCTAGTATAGAATGCAGCATCTGTCAATTACTAGTGTACTCTTGACAAAGTAATTTCATCATCTTTGCTCCTCCCCTGGAGAGTGGAGATACTGGCAGTGCCTATATTATAAGAATTATGAGATGCTTACAATAGTGTCTGTTAAATAAATTGCAGAGAGCTCCTATATATCTAAACTGCCACTTGGGAAGTAAAGAAGCAGAGAGAACCATCAGAGGCACAATCATTCATGACACAATGGTCCTAAGATCCAACAGCACTTCCAACCTCTGAATCTCTGTTCCTCCCGGCAACTTCTCTCTCCCCACTCTGTCCCCCATCAGCCAACTGGCTTCTTTCACTGACTTTAAGGCTGTCCTTGAGCATCTTCAACAGCAATACCCTACATTCAAATTCCTCAACAGAAAGGGCTTGATTGGTATAGTTTCTCCCTCATGGTTCCCTTTACCTAAGGCACAGATCACAGCCAGATCACCTTAGAAGGCACCGGCCTCCCTCATGCCCAGTCAGTTCTCAGTCATGACCACAATCCAAAGCCCAGCAACTCCTTTCCCTGTAACGTGAGTGTAGAAGTGGAGAACGTTCTGAATTATGGTTTTGTAACAATCATAGTCATAGGTGGTGTTCTAGAGGAGTCTGTAAATGCTAGGGAAGCCCAAAGGCAAGGGAGGGAAGTTGTTCTTGTGGGTAGAGTTGGGGAAGCATGCCCAGAGCAAGGCTGATCTGCCAGGGCCTCCCTGTGAGAAGAACAAGATGGGAAAAGCATTCTAGGCAGAAGGCAAAGGGTGGACAAAGAAAGGCAGGGGCGTGTGAGCAGAGGTGGCATGTGCACCTTCCATCTCATGATGTCCAGTCATCCCTTCTACACCTTTGACAGTACTTTTTATAAATTCCTCACTTCTGTTGAAGATTATAAAAAAATGCAACTCCTCTTTATGGAAATAAGTCTATTTCATATCTCAACAATTTACATCATGCTTTAGTGAACTATATAGTAACAACAACTACAATAGGAATAAACAGGTTAGGATCATATAGAACTGACTCTAATTAAGCAATAGCTGGTAACTGGTAACTCAGTTAGTGGAAGTGAAAGTCTGTACAGAAACACGAGAATAACCTCAGAGCTGCAAGAAGTCTGCCTTCCACAGGCATCAGTGAGAGCATTTACAGAGGAAGCAGAGAGCCCCAGTTTACTTGGGAAGGTAGCAACGTGCAAGTTCGTTAGGACAGTTTCTATAAAAACCAAGGACACAGAGATTCATTTCTTTGGCAAGAAAGAGATAGACTGGATACCGCAGGTCTACCAGAAGTGACCAGGGCTAACTACAGAGATGCTTCTTAAGGAGCTCCTCTCCTCTACACATTCCTTCAACTAGTGGGCAGTCCCTCTGCCTGTCACCACCAATCTGGCCTTTCCCAAAGCACAATGGTTCTTAAAGAAACAGTTCCTCTGATCTCCTGAAGGCACGCTTCCTGCCATCTGGTAAGAGGTAGTGGCAGCCATGGAGCTGGGCCAGAGCACAGCTCTACATATACCTGGCATATAGAAGGGAGCTTTGCATTTTATGGAGAAAGGGGGAATGTTGGGGTCTCTGTGCCCATTTTTCATGGCATGCCATGCCTTCAGAAATAATATATACATAAAGAAGCATGTTAGGCTTGGCAGACCTCTGGTCCCTGAAGCTGTGTGCATGCAAGAACAGCCTGTACTTCCTGGGAAGCTGGCCTCATTCCCTCTATGGGTTGCTTGCCCAAGAAAGGACAGCAGACCTGGTCTGTCCCTGTGGCCTGGTAAGAAAAGCATGCCAAAAGCAGACATGTCATGTGACAGGGGACAGAGAGAACAAACAGTGACATAAAGTCAGGAAGGCTCATGCCTCAACCAGGAGAGAGATACACATGCAGTGAGCAAGAATTCTATAAATGTATGGTGCCTGGATAAACATCCCTCTCCTGTTAGGTGTGTGTGTGTGTGTGTGTGTGTGTGTGTGTGTGTGAGCTTGCCCTTAGGAGCCACCAAGTCTTCTGTGTTCTCACAGCATGGTAACCTATAACTAGGATGAGTCACAGTAACTTAATTATGTGCTTACTTGTTGATATCCACATCGAACTGAAAACCCCACAGGAGCAGGGAGTATATACTTCAGCCTTAAATTCTCAGGAACCAACACAGACATAAATGCTCATAATCATTTGGTGAATAAATGAAGGAATGAAAAAAAGAATGACAGTTTATAGAACATTTTTAATTTTTTTTATGTTTATTTATTTTTGAGAGAGAAAGCAAGGGAAAGGCAGAGAGAAGAAGACACAGAATTCGAACCAGGTATACGGCTCTGAGCTCTCAGCACAGAGCTCGATGTGAGGCTCATGGCCATGAACCATAAGATCATGACCTGAGCTGAAGTCGGATGTTAAGTGACTGAGCTACCCAGGTGCCCCTATAGAACATTTTTATAATCACTATCTCACTAATCCTTTTCCTAAAACTTGGTGAATTAGGAAAAGCAGGATTCATTGACCCCATTTGATAGATGAGAAAGCAACCTCAGCAATGCCCAAGTAGCAACTAGAGTAAGTGAGAAAGCCTTTTCTCAGAGTAGAACTTCAATCTCAGATCTCCTTCCCAGGGAAGAATAAAGTAAGAAAGTATCACCTCCTGATAAGGGAGAGGAGACAGAGATCTCTGGTCTGTGACAGATTCTCTGGCTTTGTGACAGGGAGATCAAGACCTTGAGAACAAGTTAGCAGCGGAATGGAGGCTTGAACCCAAGTCCCTCACTTCCCAGCCCAACCCACTGTCTTGTTCAGCATCCAGAGCCTCTCTCTGCCTATCTGGGTATTGGTCTAGTTGATCTGGATGCTGGTACTGACAGAGTGACAGGCAAGGAAATGATGATAAAAGAGTAAGAGAACAGACAGGATGGGGCCTGCATTGCTGTCAACCATGCCAAGAGCAGGGAGGCCAAGTTTCCCCCTGCCCCCACCCAGCTGTGCCAGGCACTGTGTTGTTCCTGGCATCTGAGGGATACACTAAATCCAAAGGAACTAGCTTCCTTTGTTTAACTTTCTCCTCTGGAGTCTTAGCAGCCTTTTTCCTCACTTAAAAAAAATGAGATAGAATTAAGTTTGTCCTCCTACCATCTCACATAAATCACATTAGCTGATATTTGTCCCAATCACAGGAAAACCATAGCCATGATCAGCACTTTGGCCAGGAGTAGCTTGAAAAGCTTCAGAGGTGTGAGAGGGAGACAGCCCACCACAGCAGTTCTGAATGGGACATGCCGTATAATAGTCACCATTGGGACCCAGCCCATATACCCTTCGTCCACTTCTGAGTCCATCAGTTAACTACAGTATACAATCTCCAGGACACTGCAGCTTGACTTTGCATTTCTCTAGTCCTCCACCTGTGGAGGAGCACCTAAAATTTGTTCAACCCACAGGGCAGCCCAGAAGTACCAGCCAAGGATGGTCTTCAACCAATGAGGGATAAGAGCCTAGAAAAACACCCCAGATTCCCCGCCTCCAAATGGGACAGTTTATCGAAACAATTGCCCAGGTGGCAACTTATCTAAGTAATTACCTGGGCATCTTTCAGCAAAACATATATAACTTCCTGATGCTGGGAGCTATAAGGGGTATTTCTAAATGGTTTCTCATCTCTGAAGATCCAATAGAGCCAGATGACTATTTGCAGGACATTGTAATCATAACGATGGCTCCTATTATGTGCCAGGTGTTCTCTGTTTCTTCTAACTCTTATAATAGCCCTGTCCTAACAGTGTTACCACCACTCCATGTTGTAGATGTGAAAACTAAGGTTTGGAGGAATTAAATTAACTTAAAATTAACTTGCCCAAGGTCCTACAGCTGCTCAACAGTAGAGCCAGCTTTGGATCTTCTCAGCTTTGAAGGATGCCCATGTGTTCTTTCCAACTATCTCCTGCTGTCTCCTAGGCCTCAGATTGTATTCTTTCCCCCACTGCATTCCAAAGGAAAAGGTAGTTTGAAATAGGAACTGAGAGTCCAGCTTCAATTAAAGAGTCTGATGGGCAATGTCTAGGAGTCCTTCCAATTCTGACATTCAAAGATGACAAGAGTGTTTCCACACTTGTGCTTGCGGTCATAAAATCCTCTACAAAAATAATTTGCTATTAAGCCCTGAAAACTTCTCTGATTCTCAGCTTGCAATGGCCTGTGATCATTCATTCCTGTTTGTCCCCTCCTCACCTCTCTGTACTCCATCTCCAATGTAAAAAAGAGCCAAAATGTGTAACCATTATGAACTTTCTGGAAGAGGCAACTGGGTAGTTAAAAGCTTTATCTAATGCAGGAGTGGCACAGTTTTTCTGTAGGGGACCAGACAATAGTAAATATTTTAAGCTTTGTGGAACACATATGGTTCCACTGCAACTATTCACCTTTGCCTTTTTAGCATTAAAGTAGCCATTGACAATTGCTAAATGAAAGAGCCTAGCTATGTTCAAATTGAGCTCTACAAAAACTGGATAATGGCTAGATTTTAGCCCTAAGGCCATAACTTCCTACCCTTGTAACCTAATTGATGGAGACAAAGAATTGGGAGTTAATGTTTAGTAGACATAAAGTTTCGGTTTGGGAAGGAGAGGTTCTATACATGAATAGTGGTGATGGTTGTACAGTATTGTGAATGTACTGAATGACACTGACTTATACATTTAAAAATGGCTAAAATAGTATGTTTTATGCTATGCATATTTTAATTGTAATTTTTAAAATATGGTATGGTTGAGAAAAGTGTGTGTTTAGACAAGAAAGTTGGAAACACAAAAACATTTGCTACATTGGGGTAGGCTGTGGGTGACTTTCTCCATATGTTTGTTGCTATAAAGTGTTTGCAAAGAATAAAAACTTTAAGGAAAAAAATGGGAAAAGGACTCAAATAAACTATTCTCCAGAAAAAGATATACAAGTGGCCAGTAAGCACATGAAAAGATGCTCAAACATCATTAGTCATCAGGGAAATGTGAACCAAAATCAGGAGATACCACCTCACATACACTAGGATGGATTTGGTAATAAATAAATAAATAAATAAATAAATAAATAAATAAATAAATAACAAGTGTTAGGGAGAATGTGGAGAAATTGTAGTTTTCATACACTGGCTGATGGGAGTGTAAAATGGTGTGAATGCTTTAGAAAATAGTTGGCATTTCCTCAAAAAGTTAAATATAGAGTTACCACATGACCCAGCATTTTACCTTTGTTCCTAGGTATATACTCAAGAGAAATGAAAACATATGTTCACATAAAAAACTGTACACGAAAGTTAACAACAGCATTATTCATAATAGCCACAAGTGGAAACAGCCAGTCAACTGAAGAATGGATAAACAAAGTGTATATCCTTATATCATTTTTCCCCCTCTCCTCCCTCCACTGTCAAGCCACCTCTCCCTGTCTTCCCATCCTTGGTCCTTAGCCAGATGAAAGATTCCATAGGTTGATTCAGGAGACAGGAATGACAAAGATGGGTTTGAACAGTTGTCAGCTATCATCACCAGTTGTTTTGCTCCAGCAATGACCCATGAGCAGAATTCTGAAAGCTGGGCTTCTGGGTGACACCTGGTGGCTAGAGTCTCATTTTCATGTCACATCTACCAACACCTAGTCCACCAACTTGCCACACTCCAACTTCTTAAGTGACTTTATAGGAACCACTCTGGGGGCACCTGGGTGGCTCGGTTGAGCGACCGACTTCAGCTCAGGTCATGATCTTGCAGTTTGTGAGTTCGAGCCCTGCATTGGGCTATGTGCTCACAGCTCAGAGCCTGCTTCAGATTCTGTGTCTCCTTCTCTCTCTGCCCTTCCCCTGCTCATGCTCTGTCTCTCTGTCTCTCAAAAATAAATAAACTTAAAAAAAATGGGAACCACTCTGTCACTTCTCATTTCTCAGCTCTTCAGCTTTCTGGAAGTCCTTTTCCTATTCACAGAATGGCTTTTGAGTGGAAGCTTAGCTTCAAGAATGATCAGCCATGACCTGGTGCATCAGAAGTACCTGCAGTTTGTCAACTTTTCTGTCAATGCTCTGCTCACCTCAAGTCCTGACAAGTTTGGAAAAATCTCCAGATTGACCACCTCTCTTCTCTCAAACATATATAATGACAAAGACACTGGTCAAGAAAGCAAGGCTCACCTTCTATACGTGTATTGTAGAGGTATCAAAACATCATTTATTCCGTATCCCTGAATTTCCATTATCTCACACTCAACAGAGACAGAACCTCACTTTCTTGACTGTATTTTAAGTTCTGGCACCTACTAATAAGTGCTCTCTCATGCATTCCACTGCATTTTACAAAGTGCTTTCACATCAATTATTTCTTCCCTGTTTTACTTTTTTGAGTCTAAAATCACGCATTTATTAATTCATGAAATCCTCCCTTATGATAATAGTTAACGCTGTAAGTTTCTAATTACTGGTTTATCTGAGCCTTAAAAAATTTTATAGTCATTCTATTACAAATGTTCACTTCCATTATGGTTTCTCATCTAATTCATAAATTATTGAATAATTTGGGTTTTTTTAAGTTTCCATACCAGTTTCATTTTTAGTTATTGCTTCTTGCACCCCAATCCTTCCCCCTGAGTCCAACCTCTACTCCCATTAGAGGTTGCTTCAGAAAGGGTCTATGAGTGACACATTTTCTCAGCCTTTACCTGAAATTGTCTTTATTTTTCCCTCAGTCTCTAATGAAAAGTTAACTATGTGTAGAATTTGAAGTTGGGCTTACTTTTTCTCTCAACACTTAGAAGATGCTTATTCCATCGTCTCCCAGCCTTTATTGTTGACATGGAAAAGTCTGTGGATTCTCTGCTTTTCCTTCTAGCTGTATTTAAGATTTTTTGTTAAAATTGATCTTTGGTGTTTTGCACTTTCACCATAGAGTGTCTAGCTATAGTATTTATTTTTAAATTGTTATTATTACCTTTAATACTGCTTGGGACTCATTGGGATTCTTAAATATGAAGATGTCTTATATAAGTTCCAGAAAATTCTTAGTCATTATTTTTTGAATGTTAACTATTCTTTTTTTTTGAGCTCTTATGAAACCTATGAAACTTCTCCTATCCTCCCCATTTATTAATATTTCACTATATTTCCCATATCTTTATCTCTCAGTGCTCATTTTCTCTGTGCTCATAAATTAGACTCAGTGGATGCTTTTTAAAGTAATTTAAAGAGTTGACTATCTATCAACTTTTTAAAATTATCATAGCTTTCCTTTTTAGAGGTATAAATCATGATTTGTTTATTTCTTGTTTTAGTTTTATAAACCCTACCTAGTACTTTTCAAATCCACCTGCTCTTTTTTGTGCAGTACCTTTTTCTTTTTGTAGAATTTCAATTTCTTTTTTGTGCTTCTTTAACTATCGTTAAACAATACTTATAGTCTCTCATATCATTTGGTTATGAAATTCTTGGATGGAGCTCTCTCATTTTTGTTCATTTTCGTTCATTGCTTCCATGTGGATTTTAAAGTTTGTAATCTTAAGCTCATCTGCAGCCAGACTTTGTTCTTAGATTCCTGTACAGCTTGGGGTGAGGGAGTATTCCTTTGAAATGAGATTGTGGCAAAAGGAATGAGGAACCAACTTGAAGCTGCTCCCATTGGACAAAGATGGGACAATTTAAGCTTAAATAAGAATAATAACTGTAATTGATTGGGATACTTTGTATATGTTTAAAGTCATGAGTTATGACACACTAAAAATTATTAGTCACCTTTTGGTGACTTATGTAAGGGTAATTGAAGAGTTGATACTAAGTATCTCTTATAGAAAAATTCCAATGAATACTACATGACAATGAGAAACAATGAAATCTGGCCATGTGTAGCAACATGGATGGACCTTGAGGGTGTTATGCTGAGCGAAATAAGTCAGGCAGAGAAGGACAAATACCATATGTTTGCACGTATAGGAGGATTAGGAGGAACTTAACTGAGGACCATGGGGGAGAAGAAGGGGGGAAATGGTGGGGGAAAGGGAGAGAGGCAAACCATGAGAGACTCTTGAATGCTGAGAACAAAACTGAGGACTGATGGATGTGGGGGGGAGGGGGGATGGGCATGGAGGAGGGCACTTGTGGGGATGAGCACTGGGTGTTATGTGGAAACTAATTTGACAATAAACTATTTGTAAAAAAAAAAAAAAGAAAGAAAAAGAAAAAGAAAAATTCCAATGAATACATTAGAGAAGAAATAATACAATGAGAAATCACCATTTTGTAACTCTAATTGATATAATACTTGTCAATGATCATCAATGACTGCTATGTCATAGAGAAGCATGCAAGACTAAACATGCTTTTAAATAGAAATACATAACCCCATTGTCACCATTTCAACATCTAACACAAATTTAAGTGCCACAAAACTTCAATTTTTGAATGGCAGAATATAATTTTAAGCATTTAAACATGTGGAGAGACCATTAGGCTTACTTTGTACTGAGTTACCAACATTTTTTTAAGAGGCAGTCATTGACATTGAATCATTTTCCTATAGCATATGGCTATACAATTCAAAAATATATATTCTATATTCTGGAGGCCCAGTTATTTGAGTGCACCAGAAATTCTCAATTTGCTTCTTTTATGTGCTTCACAGGTAACAACCCATGCCTATTGGGTCCCCTATTGGGTAGCCATTTGTATGACAACTTCCTATACCCATCAACCCTGCCCCTAGGCAGATAAGCTCAGCTTCAAATGACCTCATAGAGATAAATAGATTGAGAAAGAAATTTTAAAACCCACAAACATTAGCAGGAGTTAGATGAGGCAACAATAGAATCATGGCATCTAATTTTCTGCAAACCCAAGCATAGTTTAACAATAGCAGTTTATTACTCATAGTCTTAAGGGATGCTCAGAGCCATAGAAAGAAAGTAGAAATGAAATCAGGCATTTCAAGAGAAAAGCCGCTAGAAAAGTCCATTGCAATTGTTCTCTTCTGATTGATACAGAGAACTTTATTATCTCCTTTCTATTAATGATGTAGGGACCTAACCAATTCAATCAAAAGTCCTTATTTTTAATCCTCTCTGCCATTTGTTTCCAGTACATTGGGTTCCTGGGTCTTTTGGGAAAAGGCTGGGAATGAAAGGCAAAGTGTCAATGTCTGAATGGAAATCAAGCATGAGAACTTATTATAGACCCAGGTGAACTGGAAATGAAATAAACAGTCCCTATCACCCAAACAAGAAACCACTAATTAGATTTTTTAGCTGTGCATAAATGCCTCCTAAGCTGCATATTAATACAGGAACTCACTGTATATTGATTCAATTTACTTGAATCACAAGGATGCACTGGCTGATTATATCCCCAGAGGCTTAATTGTGCTGATCATCCTAACATCAGTGATTGTATTGAAATGTAAATAATGCCATGAGCCACCATTTGTGTCTACAGTGTTTTGAAGCTGGTCATTCTAAATTATTGTTTTTATCTTGGCCTCTGGAAAGTGTCAAAAATGGCCAAAACTCATTCCTAGGTCAGACATACAAATAAACCTGTATTAATAAAATGCAGAGCAGGCCCATAAGTTTAAGTCCTTGGTCTTGTCTGACAATCCGTTAAGAAACTTCAGCCATGAAACAGTCCTCAGTAAGAGTGTGAGATTGTCAGGTGTTGACAAAGCTCTAAGAGCATGGCCTGCTTTTGATAATTGTATTATATCAGGAGGGAAGCAGGAAGGTCAGAAGAGAGCTCAATAAGGACCTAATAAACGATAGAGTAAATGCAAAGCGGGGAACTATTTGCTTGGTAGAAATGCAACACAAGAAGCTTGAACACATAGCATTTGAAGACATAAGACTAACTTTTTTTCCTGATACAGCTGAATTCAATTCACCATCAGAATAAACTGAGAGCCAGACATACACACAGAGTTCAGAGGATAGGATAGGATAGGATAGGATAGGATAGGATAGGATGGATGGATGGATGGATGGATGGATGGATGGATGGATGGATGGATTAGATAGAGATGGATGGATGGATGGATGGATGGATGGATGGATGGATGGATGGATGGATGGATGGATTAGATAGATAGATGATAGATAGATAGATAGATAGATAGATAGATAGATAGATAGATGATAGATAGATGATAGATAGATAGATAGATAGATAGATAGATAGATAGATAGATAGATAGATATCCTTGGGATAACTTTCTGTCAGAACAATCTGTCTCCCAAGATCTTCCAGGTTTAGAGAACAATAGTAGCTGCCTAACTTTGAAACTCCTCCATGTGTCCCCCATGGCATCCCTTACCCCTGAGGCAAGAAATCTGTAGGGAAGGAGCTTGAAAGTACATGAGACCAGAAATGGTAACCCCAGGAAACATGCTTTGGGAGGAAGTACAAGATACAAAGAAAAGGGGTGGCACTAGTTGGAGACAAGGCCATCGGTAATAAGAAAGAAATAATAGGTGTAAGTTAAGGTTCCTGCAAAAACAAAATACAAGACATACCCAATCCCCCTCCCATCAGAGCACCATTAGATAACACTATTTTCCATAAAAAAAAAAAAACTGCATAAAAGAGGATAAAGTTGATATAAGAGGGTGCTCCTAAACTAGAAACTTTATCCATTAAGTTAATTGGGATAGAAAGCAGACACATCCAGAGGCACCTGGGTGGCTCAGTCAGTTAAGCGTCCAGCTTCAGCTCAGGTCATGATCTCATGGTTCGTGGGTTCGAGCCCCGCATCGGGTTCTGTGCTGACAGTTCAGAGCCTGGAGCCTTTTTCAGATTCTGTGTCTCCCTCTCTCTCTGCCTCTCCCCCACTCGTGCTCTGTCTCTCTCTCTCTGTGTCTCAAAAATAAATTTAAAAAAAAGAAAGCCGACACATCCCTACAAAATTAACATGAAAATGAGAAAATGCAAATCAAAGCCTTTCTGCTAATGAAAATTCTCCCCAAACCAACCTAAAACTTAAGAAACCCATGCAGAATGTGGAGTCCACTTGAAATTCTTTCCCTTTATCCCTCTCTCCTCTCTCCCTCTTTGCCTCCCTCCTTCTTTCCCTCTCTAATCTCTCCCTCCCTTCCTCTACCTGTCTCCCCCACTCAGATTCTCTCTCTCTAAAATAAAATGTTTTAAAAACTTAGGAAATCTGTAAACACAGAACTCCAAGCTTAATTAAATATTCTCAAATAAGTCTTTAAGACTACAGAAAACACCTTGGTTCAGAAATACAAAAATTAAGAACAAAAAAGGAATATGGGGAAAATGAAATGAGAGTTGACTGAGCTAAAGGTGGAAACAGAAGAAAAGACAAATCATATGAGAAAAAAAAAAATTAAGAATCTTCCCCCTGAAAGTGTCAGAAAGAGCCTCTCCATGACCTCCATTCCTTTATTTCCCTCCTTCCCCAAGTTTTTAGCTCCATCTTACTCTGCCTGTTGAGTTCATGAGGATAAGTTCCATATCACTTCACCAATACTGCAGCCACCATGTGAAATCCCTGCCTAAGTGTCCTGGATCCTGGAGCTTCCTTTTTTTCAGAGTGGAGTATGTTCAAAATAAATGAGCAACCCACAGCATAATTTTATAGCATTTTTATACTAGAAAGGACCATCCAAAGAATGTCAGTTTCTTTCTTTCCATATACCCTCCCCCACCCCAACCTGAATTTTGAAGTGTTAGTATTATCTTTCCCTTATTTATGCATTTTACCAGGTAAAGGCAGTCCTATAAATAGAAACTTTGGAGCATGCATAAATATTCCCTAGTGTAAACATAGGCTCCTGGGTTCCTATCATAATGTCCAAAACTTCATACTCACATGAGCCTCAGAGGAAGATGATTTAAGGAACATTATGTAAAACCACATACATCTGAGACCCAAGATTTGTGATAGGTCAAATTCTAACCATCGGAGATTATTTTATGTTGACCACTGTTATCATTCCACCAAAAAAAAATTGCCTTTTATTGCATACCTAAATACATTCAATGTATTCTCTCACTTGATTCCAAAAAGAAGCAAGTACTAGTATTTTTCCCTTGTTTTTACAGATAAGGAACTTAGAGAATGTTGATAATATTTCCCAAGGCTACACAATTAGTAGAGCCAACATTCAAAACCCAGGTTGATTTGGCTCCAGTGCCCAGGATCTTTTTCCCTACCCCACTGCTCTGGAGAAAATGAGAACTTGACCTAAATTGTACATAGTGGTATTTCCGAACCTGGATGTAAACTTGTCATCTTGGATAGCCAGTCAACTATCGACAGAGGGACATAAGGAGAAAAACATCCCAAGCAAGTCAAGCTTTTGAGCAAAAATTTTAAAGCAGACTATAAAAATAATCAATAGATTTTTCCACGTGAAGAATTAACCCATCCTCAAGGAAATAGAAATGTAATAACAGTATGTTTACAGAATTCAATACTGCAAAGATGGAGTCTATCCTTAAAAGGACAAAAAATATCAAATTTTATGTATCTTGGGAATAAAGAGTTTTGAAAAACATCCAATGGAAATTTTTTAAATTAAAAAAATTTTAAACAAAAACAAAAAGCAAAAACAATTAAACACAGATGAAAGGAGACTTGGTAAATTAGAAGACAGAATTGTTTTTTAGATTTTTAAAGTAATCTCTACACCCAACATGGGTCTCAAACTCAAAACACTGAGATCAAGAGTCACACTTTTCCAAGTGAGCCAGCCAGGTGCCCCTAGAAGACATAATTTTTCAATTTCCAGAATGTGGCACTGAGAAGCAAAAGGATGTAATATAAAAGAAAGATTAAGAACACATGGAGAATACATACCAAAAAAAAAAAAGTCTCTCATGGATATAGCAGAATATTCAAAAGGAAATTAAAATAAAATTAACACTGAGAGGAAATCTTCAAAAAGATTATGGTTTAAATTTTCCCCATATCTAATAAATCTGTATGTTCTCATTTCAAAAGCTCAAGTGACAAGCAAGATTTTTAAGAAAACATACTTCTAGCAGGATACCTGGATGGCTCAGTGGGTTAAGTGTCCAACTTCAGCTCAGGTCATGATCTCACGATCTGTGAGTTCAAGCCCTACATCGGGCTCTGTGCTGACAGCTCAGAGCCTGTAGCCTGCTTCCGATTCTGTGTCTCCCTTTCTCTCTGCCCCTCCCCTGCTCATACTCTGTCTCTGTCTCTGTCTCTTTCTCTCTCTCTCTCTCAAAAATAAACATTAAAAAAATAATTTTTAACATACTACTAGATATAGTCCAGTAAGATTTGTGAAGATTAAAGATCAAGTAAAAGTATTCAAGTCTACAAGAAAATGAGAATTGATTTGCAGGAGTGAAGACTAGGAATGGCTAAGAGGCTGTGATGTAGTCCACGTAACAGATGGTTGGACAAGACTGGTCTCAAGGGCATTGTTGAGAAAATGAACTCATTCAGGATATACTTTGGAGGTCAAAACTAACAAAATTTATTCCTTTGTGTATTAAGTATTAGTGTCTACTATTAGCTGGAGGTATAGCAGTAAATAAAACAGTAAAGAATGAAGGAAAGAAATTAATCAAGACTAATTCTTACATATGGAGCTTGAGCAATTGGGTAGAGTGGTACAATTTCATAGAGTTTGGAGCTGCACTTAGCTTTTATTGAACCCTATTAAGACAGATATGCACTAGGTACTTTATTAACATTATCTAATTCTCAATAAATTCATGAGATACATATTTTATCCATTTTATATACAGAGAGGATAAATTAGTCCAAGACATAACAATAGACTAAGCCAATATTCAAACATGAGTCTGTTTGAGGTCATACCATATCAAGCAACTTTATGATTTACAAAGTGATTTCATACCTGTACCTTGATTCACTCTCACAACAATCTTGTTATGTAGGTAGGGAGCTCTCATCATTTTTCTCATTCCATGAATAAGGAAATTCAAAGAATTTCAAAGAAGTTCAATGATTTGTCCTACATCATGCAGGTAGTAAATGACAAGTCATACATTCATACCCAGGCCTCTCCTCCTCCATCTTTTGTAATCTCTCCAGTATACCTTGATGATGTCTCCATCTCCAAAACCAGAGTAATTTCAGAGAGGGCAGTGTGATGGTTCTCCATTCCTGACAGGGAGGGGACTCTGAAAAGAATAAGAAGCAGAGAGTAAGAAGAAGAAGGAAGGAAAATTATCAGAAATGGATAAAGGCAATCAAGCTTCTCCCAAATCATTAGTTCTCAACAATTGGTCCCTGGATTTATTATCATCAGCATTACTTGGGAACTTAGAAATGCAAATTCTCACACCCCACAGCAGAACTATTAATTCAGAAACTGTGTATGTAGGCCTAGCAACCTGTTTTTACAAGTCCTCCAGGTGATTCTGATATAAGGCAGAGTTTGAGACACACTGTCCTAAATCATTATCTTCCCAAGACAGTGCCCCTTTTCTAGCCCAGCTGAGAAGTCCCAGCAGCTTTCAAGTCAGCTGCTTCTACCTCTAACAGAATAGTGTGAAATGATGCTTAAAAGCTGGTACTGAAATGCACATCTGAAGCTTTAGGAAAGGAAATTCAAATAGAACTTCCCTAGCAGACCCTTACCCTGGGTTTGCCCTTTTGCTCAGTGATTTATGAACCCTGATCTTCTAAACTCAAGGTGTGTAATTTCATATTTCTTCCTAATTTTATTGTCTTGCCTTAGAACAAGGTTCTGCAGAAGATCCTTCCAGGAAATAACCAAGTTAACTCCATGCAGATTTCAAGGTTGATGGTTCTGAATATTGATGTGGCCTCCAGAAAATTAAATGAGTTGTGTGTTATCATATATTCACAGTCATGGACATTATTCTTTCATAATATATAAGCTCCATTTTGTTAAATGTTTTAAAATCTGCTCATAATTTTTTCAAAGGATTCCTAGTATTATGTGTATAAATTTATATGTAAATATATGTACATATTTCTGGGGATTCTTGACTATTTTAAAGACTCTTGGCTTTCTCACCTTTAAAATAAAGAGTAATACTAAAATCTCAAGATTAGTGAAGACTAGACACTATACAGTGTTTGTCACCAGTATATGCTTAATACATGACATCTAATGTTTTGATATTTTCAGCTTAATCTCTTGAATCTAAATTTCCAAAATGGCCCCAAATGAAATCTTTCACTCTAATAAAATTATTAATAGCCTGGGAGAATAAGAAATTAAATTTTTAATTTTAAGAACCTTTAAATATAGGAAAGAATAAGCACAGTAAAAGAAACCTTATATTTCTCTTTTTCTTAACCATAATACACCAAGTAAGATGTTCTTAAGAGATGTGGGTTATCACTATCTAAGTGGGTGTGGAACAGAAGAAATCACTAACAGAATGGCCCTATTAGGGAAGAGGGTGCTCACGGAGTGAGGGACTTGAGGGCTACAAAAAGTGAGTGGTTTTCATCCTACCTCTTCTCTACCCAAGGGGCGTAATGAAGTGTGTGCAGCCTGTGAGCTCAGACTGACTGTCTTGGAATCTGGGTTCTATCACTTGCTACCTGTGTGCTCCTGTGCAAGTAACTTAACATTTCTGCACCTCATCTCTAAAATGGAGACCAAGGGGCACCTGGCTGGCTCAGTCGGTAGAGCATACGACTCTTGATCCCAGAGCCATGAGTTCAAGCCTCACATTCAGTGTAGAGCCTACTTAATAAATCAGATAGATAGATAGATAGATAGATAGATAGATAGATAGATAGATAGATAGATAGATAGACAGACAGACAGATAGATAGATGCGCCTGGATGGTTCAGTCGGTTAAGCATCTGTCTTGATTTCAGCTCCGGTCATGATCTCATGGTTCATGAGTTCAAGCCCTACATCAGGCTCAGCACTGACAATGATGAGCCTGCTTGGGATTCTCTCTCTCCTTTTCTCTCTGTCCATCTCCTGCCTGTGCACTCTCTCGCTCACTAACACTCTGTCTCTCTATCTCTCAAATAAATAAACTAAAAATAAATAATCAATTAATTAACTAATTTTAAAAAGTCAGTAAATAAAATGGAGACCAAGAAGCACTTCAATTGCCTGGCACATGAGACAAAAATGTTTTCAAGTGTTTCATATGATCCAAGCACTCTAAGTTTACGAATTTATTTAATCTTCAGAAGAATCCTAGGAATTATCACTTTCCAGCTAAAGAAACTAAGGTACAGAGGAGTGGAGTGATTTCCCCCAGGGTCCCATAGCTAGTTCAGTTGCACACCCAGGATTCAATCCGAGGCAGTCTGGATCCAGAATCTTCTTTTCATCTGCTACCTTATGTGTCTCCCGTGTAGTAAACAGGAGCATTTATTATTGATACTAGCACCACTTCTGCAGATGAAGATGTACTTGTTGTAACTGCAAAACTGACAACATTGACTACACCCACTGTGTTCAGAACACAATGTCAGGCACAGCTCTAGAACTCTGTCCCTCCCCTCAGCAACTTCTATTTGAGGAGATAAAATACACAGAAGTAGGCCAGAATTTGCTCATTACTGATCAGATGTGCAAAGGAAAAAGAGGAAGAAGAGAGGAGAAAGACAGAGAGAGAAAAGAGAGAGAGCACAGAAGAGAAAAAAGGAGCCTAGAGCTCTCATTTCCTATCACTTGTTTCACCTTGCTCATAAGCACTCATCCCACTAATGTGATGGGGGAGGATGTGGGAGGAAGATGGTTGGAAAACTTAAAACCTGGGAGAAGATGTGCTTCTTCTTCTTCTTGTTTCCTTGCAGTTCCTGCTGCCTCTGCTATTCCTTGGTCCCTGACTAGCATCCTGTGGGCCTCTCTCTCACTGAAGTTGAAGACTGATGTCTTCCTCACTAGCTTGGCCCTAGCCCGGTTCTCACTGGAACCACTGTTCCTCTAGGGCATCTGCAACTGCTTTGAGGTCACCAGTGCAGGTAGCTGGCCCTGCCCTTTGCTGTGGTACCTCTCCACTTGTGACTACTCTGGACAACCACCTTCACCTTCTGAGCTCATCACCTAAAATCTCCCGAGTACCCCAATGTCCAAAGACCATACAGAACTTCTGGATCCCCTAAGGAACAGACCATCAAAAACTAAGGCCAAACCCTTGGGCACTGCTTTCAGCAATTCCTACTCTACCATCTAATCACTTTGTAGATAGGAATGAAATGCCAAATTTTGTATTTCTCTTTGGGGCATACAATGTCTTTGGGGTATGTGTGAGGAAAGCAGGCCATAAGGTCATATGTTTTCTATCTTTATATTTCTATCTTCTTATCCACTAGTTCATTACCATCCTCAATATCTGATCCCAGAGAGAGGGGGGAAGATTGTTTGTATCTGCACTTTCCCTCCCTTCCTGACTCCCCTCTTTCATCCACCACCAGAAGGTCTTCTGATTTCATTTTTCCTCCAGGAAGGGACATGCCTTATGTCATAGACTCCTTTCCTCATTCCAACCTTTTGCTCTAGTCCTTTTAGAGAAAACATTTGGGGGGAAATAAACAGAATTAAAAAGAGAGGAAAATGTAACAGGAGTTATTTTGAAAATATTGTCTCTGTTTCATAGACAAACCATTACGCTATCAAGGGGCTTGTGTGAAACACTTGATAAGGTGCTACAAATCTCAAAGAACTTCAAGAAGGGAGCAATCATCAAAGTCAAAATAATCCAAGAAGTCTTCCTGAAACCAATGGGATTCAGGCTGGATTTTTAAAATTGTATATTCCTTGGACAAAGGGAAAAACCTAGCACTGCAGGAGGGGAAAACCAGGTGAGCAATGGCATGGTGGGTGTAAGGTTCCCTGTTTGAAGAAAGTGCTAAGAGTTTGTTTAGGGGAACTGTGCAAGGTAAATTGAGATTGGTGCTGTCACAAACGCTGCGTTTTTCATCCTCTCAGAGACCCCATTTGGTGGGCAGTTCCTGTATCCCCATTTCACAGAGGAGGACAGAGGCTCCAAGAAACGAAGTGACTTGTTTAAGACCAAACAGCCAGTTAGTTGCAAAACTTTTTGTTGTTAAGTCTCAATCTTCACACAACAAAATAAAGTTATATTTAACAGCCAGTGCTTCCATCTCCTCCCATGATGCCTTGCTGAGGAGAAGTTGGTATCCATATACCCAGAGTCATTTTCAGCCTCAGAACACATACACACACTCACACACGTGCACAAACACATACACATGTGCACACACATGTACACAGAGAGTTAGTCTAAAGTCAGCATGAATTCCTTGGGCAGCTTGGACTTTCATCTGTGCGGTATAGGCAGGGCAGATACTGTTGGTACTGATAGTTGAAGGCAAATTAGATTTTCTCCTCAACATTTCCACAGGATGTCGTTTACCAAGCAAATCCCTTTTCCATATGCCACAGGCTCTGAAAACATGACCACACAAGGTACAATAATGTAATGTTGCTGTTACAAGCTCCATTCAATCTACTTTGAAATGTCATTAAAAATTGCTTCTGTCAGAGTACAGGCCTGACTGTGAGAGAAATGAGAAAGGTCTGTTGGTTGTTGCTGCATCTGATGGGCTATCACTGCTTTAGGCCATGGATGGAAACGGGGCAAGGTGGAGAGCTGGGCACAGGGAGAGTCTTTTGACAGGTGAGGAATATAGGGTGTGGGGAGGCGAACAGGCACAGAAGTGATGGCTAAGGTGCTCAGAAGGGACCAGACTAAGTCAGAACACCCCTCCCAGCCTCCATTCCCTCCTCCCAACTATCTTTATAATGAATAAGACTCTCAAAGCCCTACTCCCTCTCCACTCAACACCCGCACTTGGAAAACTGATAAAGGTCTAGGTATCCTTGAAATGTTCAGCTCTTGGGGTGCTTGGGTGGCTCAGTTAAACGTCCAACTTCGGCTCAGGTCATGATCTCACGGTTTGTAGATTCGAGCCCTGCGTCGGGCTCTGTGCTGACAGCTAGCTCAGAGCCTGGAGCCTGTTTCAGACTGTGTGTCTCCCTCTCTCTCTGACCCTCCCCTACTCATGCTGTCTCTCTCTCTCTCTCTCTCACTCTTTCTCTCTCAGAAATAAAACATTAAAAAAATTTTTAAAAAAAAGAAATGTTCACCTCTAAATTTCCCTTAACCTAATTACAGTTACTTCATACCAATTAGGTTAAGTGTACCTACTTTCTTTCTTTTTTTTTTTTTAAATATTTTTATTTATTTCTAGGAGAGAAAGAGAGACAACGTGAGCAGGGGAGGGTCAGAGAGAGGGAGACACAGACTCTGAAACAGGCTCCAGGCTCTGAGCTGGCAGTCAGCACAGAGCCCGACGTGGGGCTCGAACCCACGAACCGCGAGATCATGGCCTAAGCGAAAGTCAGACGCTTAACCGACTAAGCCACCCAGGTGCCCCAAGTGTACCTACTTTCGATCCTAATCATTTCTAGCATAGAGGTGTGGATGGTTTGATTAACATTTCTGTCCTTTCCTGCTCGTTTCCTCTCTGTTTTAGGCTTTTTCTCTTCAACTTCTCAGAAAAAGCGGGGCAGAATTCTCAGCCGACCCTGTATCCTAATGGACTCCTGTTTCTTTTGCTTCTTTCCTGTTTTTCAGCCTATTTACTTACATTATGTAATCATACCTATAAGCACAAGCCCTTTGTCCTCTAAATCCTCCACCAATGGATTTGAGATAAGGAGCAAAAGATATTAAATGTCAGTACTTTTTAGCAAATATTCACCATGAGAGTTGGCCCAGAGGTGCCACACACACAGACCATCCTAGTCAGAGGTGCTTAGGCGAGGCCACTGCGTGAGCTCGGAGCTCCTCCCAGCTCTCAGATTCTCTAAGGCAGGGCCATTTTCTCTGGGTGTGACATGGGTGCTGTATCAGCATTTGTTTGCCTGGTTTCCTGCATTGGACTCTAGTGCAAAATAGAGTCCAATCTATTGTACTATTTTCCATCTTTGTCTCCAAGGATTGTCTGTCCAGAGGTGTACACAGGCATATTATTGCTTTTTCTTACCTTTTGATTATTTTGTTCAGTTGCTACATTTTTAATTTCTATTTCTCACCACTTCACCCTGCACAGATGGTCCTCGGAACACACATTTCCCATACCTTTGGACAGTTTCACATTGATTTCTCTGCCTAAGATCCTACCCACCTAGAAAACAACTCCTGGAAAGCCTTCCCTAAGTATGCCCACAAGAGAACATGCTTCTTTGTGCACTTGTCATATTTTATACATGAAAGCAACTTTTAGGGCAATCTTCACACTGGAATAGAATTGCTTGTTTGCGTGTCTGTTTCAAGAGACGCTGAGGTGCTAGAGAATAGGGACTATATTCAGGTCTCCAGAGAAATAGAACCAACAGAATGTGTGTGTATATATAGAGAGAAATTAATTTATTTGAAGACATTGGTTCATGTTATTGTGCAAGCTTGGCAAGTTCAAAATCTGATGGGGGAGGAGGGTAGTGACAGGCTGGAGACTCAGGAAAGAGTTGCAGTTCAAGTCCAAAGGCAGTCTGCCATAGAACCAGAATGAGGTTATGTTGCAGATGAAGTCTGTTAACAGTCTGCTAGAGAATTCCCCTTGCTCAGTGGAGGTCAGCCTATCATTCTATTAAGGCCTTCAACTGATTGGATGAGGGCCACCCAAACTAGGGATGGCAATCTGCTTTACTCAGAGCACATTGATTTAAATGTAAATCTCATCCAAAAACACTCTCACAGAATAATGTTTAACCAAATATCTGGGCCCCATGGCCCAAACAAGTTGACACATAAAATTAACTATCATGGGGACTTTGTCTCATTGGTCTTTGACGTCCTCAGCACCCAGCAAAGTCTTAATAGATAGGATTTTCATTGAATGAATGATGTCCAATAATTAGAAAAACAACTCTCAGAGACCTGGAACATCCAGTTTAGTGTGGCCCACACATTTATTTTTGACTTACCAGTAGAATTTTAAAAAATATTCTTTATAAAGTAGCAGTATTCTATTTAGAAATTGATGGGAAATCTGGACCTGTAGGCAAAAATGTTAGCAACAAATCCTGTTAAGAGGAAAAGCCTCTGTCCGGGGATAAGAAAGGGTGTGTCATAGTTATCCTTAAGACTGAGACCATGTCCTCTTATGGCCCTTCTCCTTCAAGGGCCCTGAGTGGAAAGGAAATACATACAGCAAGGATTTTCAAACTAATCCCTAGGCACAGCCTACACCTTCTCTGCCATTGCTGTTACTCTTAAGCCACATGAACCACCAGTAGAGATACTAATTGATGGAGTGCAGGTTTTGTCCAATAAATTCAGAGAGGTCACTTTCCCACTTCCTCATTCTTTGGTCTGTGTTTGACTCTTTAAACCTTATATATGTCCCTTGGACTCAGAGGGAGAAGAGAGGTGGATTGGAGGTACCACTGTGAATTATACTATGACTATATTTAATAGAATGTCTTTGAAAGACCCATTATGATATCATAATAAAGAGACCACATGTGGGCATTCTCCTTAACCATCAAAAGAAGAAATACTCCTAAAGTTGCTTAAGGGTTTTATTTATTTATTCCAGCATCTTGTTTAATGTCATTAACAAATTGAGCTTCTACTTTGGGGCTCATTTTTGTGGTTATGATGTAGTTGCATCGTTTTCAAGAGGAGCAAAGTGAGCACTTATTCATTCATTCAAATCCCATTTATTGATGCCCTGTGTTAAGCCATGAAGATGAGTATGAACTAGCTCCTGGCTTCAAATAGCCCAGTGGGTGGAGATGGCCATATACAGATGGTTTGGTAGCATTATTTGTGTTAACAAAATACTGGAAACCAATCAAATGTCTCCATTAAAGAAAAAATAGCAATTATGGAATAGGCCCATAATCCCTAAAATTTGGAAACTAGAAGTGACATCATAACTTATTCGGCAGCAGAGCCTAATATGAACTAACACAAATCTGGTATCTGTGCTATT
Source organism: Crocuta crocuta (assembly GCF_008692635.1). NCBI lineage: Eukaryota > Metazoa > Chordata > Mammalia > Carnivora > Hyaenidae > Crocuta > Crocuta crocuta. The sequence goes on along the minus strand of NW_027532025.1, from coordinate 1,062,212 downwards.
CCACTTAAAGTGAATATTTTCTACACTTTAACCAGAAATATTCATGTGGTTGATTACCAAATGCTTCTCAAAACCCTACTGGGGAAGTCATGTAATTGATGGAATATATATCCTATTACCTTTATAAAAAGAAGTAAAAAAAAAGTTTTATTTGGGGGGCACCTGGATAACTTAGTTGGTAGAACATGTGACTCTTGATCTTGGGGTCATGAGTTCAAGCCCCACATTGGGTGTATAGCTTACATAAATGAATGGATGAATGAATGGGTATATGTAGAAACATATCTGGCCCCAGGGATTTTTACTAAAGCCCGAAGACCTGTGTACTCATAAAGTAGGATTCTACCAGCAATGAAAATGAAAGAGTCACATATAACATCGTTGAATCCCAAAAGCATGTTGAAGGAAAGAAAGCAAGTTACAGATCAAAACATTTAGTATGATACATGTTTCCTAAAGTTCAAATCCTAACAAACGTAACACTATATTGCTTAGGAATATGCATATTTTGCCAGTAACTAAAATTGTAACTAAAAGCAAAGAAATCATAAGCACAGTCATAAACTGCGATGGGCCCTCAGTTTAAAAGTGATAGAGCAGTTGGTGCACTGGCAGCATTCTGGCACAAATACTTGATGAAGGCACTCAGGCAGAGTCCCCACTTGGGGCCAGTCAGAGAGCATAGGAAGAGAGCCAGTGGGGTGTGAGATGGAGTTATGAGCTCTGCCAATTGGGAGGCTGTTACAGTCCTCCTACAATGACTTCTTTGCAAGTTAATGTTGAACCAATGTCTAACCAGACTGGTGACTCAATTTTCTAGGTTCTTCTTTCTATTTTCCCTAGTCTTAACTTCACATGCCCTGATTAGACTAAAGTAGAGTTGGTTCAGATAGGAGCTGGCAATAGGGAATAGGCTAAAAATAAAGGCTGCAGTTGTGTGCGGAGCTCTGATGAGAAAGGATGCAATTAATAATCTCCACTCAACAGGAAGCCAAGGTATAATTGATTCATCTCTAAGTTTGCATTCCTGATGTTATGAGCATTTCAAACAATTTATGAGAATCCTAACGAGAATGCAAACCAACTTGATATTCAGAACAGTTAGCCTCATCAAAAACTAATCACAGTCTCTACTCACAGTACCCCTACCTCAGTCACTTTTGCACATAGAAGCTGCCTCATTGGCTCTGACTGTGATGAGTGGAGATTGAGGATGAAATTGTAGAATTCTTAAATGTCATAAACTTTAGAGTCAGATGACAGTGCACTTAATAGTTCTTGGGGAAGATGTAGACCTGATTGGGAACAGTGGATGTTGGAGAATAATATTTATCACATATCCTTCATTGTAACTCACTGCAGATTTTCATTCATCCTTTTATACATGCATTCTTTCCTTAGACAATGTCCCAGGCACCATGCCAGACACTACAGGTTGGATGCATGCCCTTAAAATCATGATCTCACAGTTCATGACCCTGAGCCTGCATCGGGCTTGCAGCATGGAGCCTGCTCGGGATTCTTTCTCTCCCTCTCTCTCGGACCGTCCCCCACTTCCTCTTTCTCTCTCTCTATCTCTATCTCTCTCTCTCTCAAAATAAATAACTAACCATTAAAAAATGAATACAAACAAGAGAATAGATTATTACAAGCAATGTAATAAGTTCTGTTACAGAATAAACACAAGAGCTACCCACTGGACAATTCTGTAGAATAAATAGACTGCTATTTATTTAAGGAATAAAATTGACTGTATTCCCTGGAGACGTGTAATTAGAGGACCAAGGACCTGCTGAAATTCAAGGAAGTGCTAAGCAAGGACAGAAAGGCTCCATTAGAAAGTGGTATTGAGTTTTGAAGAATGAATAGCAATCACCCATGTGAAAGAAGGAAAAGGGGAGAGAAGCATGAAGGAACAGTTTTGTTCCTCATGAAATAAAGTTTGTTCTTTAGCTTGAGTTATTTGACCACGAAGATATCATGTCTACTTCATGTAAATTACCTTCATTCTTGAGAAATTTTTAGGTTACAGATTTTTAGGTTAAAAATCTGCAAATTCCATTTGGACAAGGGAAAATTCCTGAAGGTCCAACGGACCAAGTCTATCCTGAGGAGTCTGGAATTTGAAAGCCTATGTGGGAACAAATAAATGTAAAGAATAATAAAAATAGTTTCTATTACTTTAGTTCCCACTCTTCCCCAGGCCCTAGGTGGGACACTTTATAAATAACAACTCAGTGAGTCCTTGCAAAAACTGTAAGTGGTGTGCTTTATGGATGTTGTAATTGAGGCTCAAAGCAATAAATTTACCTGCCCAAAGTCACAGAGACAGTAATGGAAGGACTAGTTTTGTTTGATCCCAAAGCTTTGCTCATGATGAAATGAAATGAATTAAGAAATAGTAAAAAGCTTTAAGAAGTCACATAAAGTTCTAGTAGGCTTCTGGTGGAGTCTTTCGGGTTTTCTATGTAGAGTATCATGTCATCTATGAAAAGTGAAAGTTTTACTTCCTCTTTGCCAGTTCTGATGCCTTTTATTTCCTTGTGTTGTCTGATTGCTGATGCTAGGACTTCCAGCACTATGTTAAACAACAGTGGTGAGAGCGAACATCCCTGTCATGTTCCTGATTTCAGGGGGAAAGCTCTCAGTTTTTCCCCGTTGAGGATGATGTTACTGGGGGCTTCTCATAGATGGCTTTTATGATGTTTAAGTAAGTTTCTTCTATCCCGACTTTCTCAAGGGTCTTTATTAAAGGGATCCTGTATTTTGTCAAATGCTTTTTCTGCATCTATCGACAGGATCATATGGTTTTTATCTTTTCTTTTGTTAATGTGATGTATCATATTGATTGATTTCTGAATATTGAACCAGGAATTCATTCCTGTAACCCAGGAATGAATCCCACTTGATCCTGGTGGATAATTCTTTTTATGTGCTGTTGGGTTCGATTTGCAAGTATCTTGTTGAGGATTTTTGCNCAATAAATGCATAAACATTCCATGCGCATGTATTATTTTCATTTTCATTGTTAAAATGCCATTACTACCCAAAGCAATCTACACATTCAATGCAATCCCGATCAAAATTGTACCAGCATTCTTCTCAAAACTAGAACCAACTAAAATTTATATGGAACCAGAAAAGACCCTGAATGGCCAAAGTAATACTGAAGAAGAAAACCGAAACAGGACGCATCACCATCCCAGACTTTAGCCTCTACTACAAAGTTGTAATCATTAAGACAGTATGGTATTGGCACAAAACAGACAGAGAACAATGGAATAGAATTGAGAACTCAGAATTGGACCCACAAATGTACAGCCACATAATCCTTAACAAAGCAGGAAAGAGTATCCAGTGGAAAAAAAGACAGTCTCTTTAATAGATGGTGCTGGGAAAACTGGACAGCAACATGCAGAAGAATGAAACTAGACCACTTTCTCACACCATACACAAAAATAAACTCAAGATGGATAAAGGACCTGAATGTGACACAGGAAACCATCAAAACCCTAGAGGAGAAAGCAGGAATCAACCTCCTTGACCTCAACTGCAGCAATTTCCTACTTGACACATCCCCAAAATCAAGAGCAAAAATGTACTATTGGGACCTCATCAAGATTAAAAGCTTCTGCACGGCAAAGGAAACAATGCATAAAACTAATAGGCAGCCGACAGAATGGGAAAAGATAGTTGCAAATGACATATGAGAGAAAGGGCTAGTTTCCAAAATCTATGAGGAACTCACCAAACTCCACACCTGAAAAACAAACAATCCAGTGAAGAAATGGGCAGAAGATATGAACAGACACTTCTCCAAAGAGGACATCCAGATGGCCAACAGACACATGAAACGATGCTCAGTATCCCTTATCATCAGGAAAATGCAGATCAAAACCACACTGAGATATCACCTCATGCTGGTCAGAGCGGCTAAAATGAGCAAATCAGTGGACTCTAGATGCTAGAGAAATGGGCACCCTCCTACACAGTTGGTGGGAATGTAAACTGATGCAGCCCCTCTGGAAAACAGTGTGGAGGTCCCTCAAAAAATTAACAATAGAACTCCCCTATGACCCAGCAATAGCACTGCTAGGAATTTACCCAAGGGATACAGGAGTGCTGATGCATAGGGGCACATGTACCCCAATGTTCATAGCAACACTCTCAACAATAGCCAAATCATGGAAAGAGCCTAAGTGTCCATCAACGGACAAATGGATCAAGAAGATGTGGTTTCTCTATACAATGGAATACTACATGGCAATGAGAAAGAATGAAATCTGGCCATGTGCAGCAACATGGATGGAACTTGAGGGTGTTATGCTGAGAAAATAAGTCAGGCAGAGAAGGACAGATACCATATGTTTGCACATATAGGAGTATTAGGAGGAGCTTAATGGAGGACTATGGGGGAGAAGAAGGGGGAAAAGGTGGGGGAGAGGGAGGGAGAGAAACCATGAGAGACTCTTCAATGTCGAGAACAAACCGAGGGCTGATGGGGTGGTGGGAGGGGAAGGGGGGTGATGGGCATGGAGGAGGGCACTTGTGGGGATGAGCACCGGGTATTATATGGAAACCAACTTGACAATAAACTATTAAAAAAAAGAAGTCATATAAAGTTCTCCCTGCTCTGGACCTCTCTAATGTAATTGTGTAGGAGAATCTAACCCACTCTGTCACCTCCCATGACCTACTGAAGGACCCACTTCTCCTTGCATAAATGTAATCAGAATAAAATAATGGTTTTAAACTTGTATTCTTTTAGACTCTTACCTTAAATGATGCACATTTTTGAGAAGCCTTTCCACCACTTCCTTATAGGTACAAAAACTATCTGTATAAGTTCCAAAGAAACCACCAGACGATAACACTGGCTTCAATAAAATAATCAAGAAGTTATTGTGTGCAGTGGATTTTATTACTGATGAGAGTTACACAAATATATCCCACTTTCTCCAATGTACAACAACAGAAGCCCAGAAAGAACATGACCCAACAGCTCAAGGGAATAAATAAACAACATTGATATCGAACCACAATATCCCCTGGCATAAACAACAAAAATAAGGCTTCACTTTCTCTTTTTAAAATTCTGAAGGTCTGCTTCGGCAAAACATTTCTAAATCACAAGCTTGGATAAAAAGAGACCCTCCTGTAACAGTCAAGGTTGTCCAGAGAAAGAGAACCAATAGGCTATATATTGAGAGAAAGAGAAATTTATTTTAAGGAATTGGCTCACACCATTGTGGGGGCTGGCACTCCCAAATCTGCAGGACAGGCTGGCAGGCTGGAGCCTGAGGGAAGAGTTAATGTTGCCGTCTTGAGTCTGAAGGCCATCTGGAGGCAGACTTCCTCCTTCCTCACAGGACCTGTCTTTTCTCTGAAGGCTTTCGGCTGATTGAATGAAGCCCATCCACATTCTGGAGGGTAGTCTTCTGTACTCAAAGGATACTAACTTACATGTTGATCATGACTAAAAAAATACCTTCACAGCAACATGCAGACTAGTGTTTGACTGAATAACTGAGTACCACAGCCTAGCCAAGTCGACACATAAAATTAGCCATCACATCTTCCATATCCCAAATCTCCGTAAATGGCAGCACCATGCACCTGACTGCCCATGTAAGAAACATGAAATCTTCTAGATCCTTTGTCTTCCCTCACCCCACATCCCAAGTTCTAAAAAGACTAAATCCCAAATACTTTTAGACTTAGTTCCTTCCTCCTCATCCCCATGCGTACCACCAAACAAATGTATCTTACCTGAGTTATTAAAACGGCTACCTAACAGGACTTCCTGCCTCAATGTCCTCCTCTTCTCACATTTTGAAGCCATTAGACTCATTTCCCTTCTTAAGATGTTTCAGTGATTCTTCTTTTTTTTTTTTTTTTCTAAATAAAATCTAAGCTCCCTAAATTATGACCAACAGGTCCCTCATGATCTGGCCCCTGTCTACTTCTCCTGCTTCATCTCCTACCTCTTAATCTTACCTAAACCTGGAGAGCTATTCACAGGTGCCAAACACTCCATGAATTTTTCATATTGTTGCAACAGTTCACATGCTGCTCCTTCTGCTAGTAATGTCTTGTTCATCTGGCAAATGCCTATTCCTCCATGATCACATCCCAAATTGTCCTTCTTCCTTGATCATGCCCACCTTTGCCACCCACACCTCATACCATGCATAGTTACATTCTCCTTTCCCTGACTTCCCATAGTACTTGATTCATATTTCTATCAATCACATTTCATACACACATAATATATCTACTTATATGCCTGTTGTCAGAAATCTTGTTAAAAGATTAGATTTTTGTCTTTATTTATCTTTGTACCCACAGTTCAAAAGACAAAGCCCAGTATAATGTCCAACACTTAGCAAACACCTAACAAATGTTTGCAATGGTCTTTTTACTTGTTTGTAAACATCTTCTAGACTTGAGCTCCTTAAAAATGAGAAAAATAATAGTGTCTGTTTGGTTTACCTGATGTTTGGCATAGTGCTTGGTGTATACGAGACAGCTAATAAAGATTTGACCTATGAATGAGCACCTTTGCCATCAAATTTAATCATCTCAATCTCAGATATTCTCTCAGTTTGTCTTGTGCTGAAGTCTTCAGCTAGGTAGAAAGGCTCTTGTTGGTATGAACTAGTCTTCTACTTTTTTATTGTTCTTTCTCCTCTTTACCCCTATCCATCCTAGGTCTAGAAGAATATTAGAAACATGCTAGGGATTCACTGATACTTGCTGATTAAATGATGAATAGGTTTTACACCTATTCTTGTGTATTCTTTTCTCTGAATCAGAGCTTCCTTATATCAAAACCTATCCCTGAACCTATTAGTCAACTGTTGGAAATCGGGCTGAGTGACTTTACCCAACAAAGTCCACTCTATCCAAGAAAGACAGAGTGCATATCTCTTGTGATTAACCTGTACATGTCTCAGAAAGACACACACCTGTACTCTCCAAGAGGATTATATTTGGTCCTGATGCTCAGATAGAGAATGAGGGCAGGGAGAGTCAGAGGGAGGAAATCCTCTGCAAAAGGAGAAAGTTTCAGAGGTACCTTGGGACTAAACTGAAGCCAGAGCTTTATGAAGTTGTGGCTTCATCTAGAACCAAAAAGTAACAGCTCACCCTGAGCCAAGCAACTCACTGGTACCTTTTGGGCAAGCATCACTTGGGAGGTAATAAGCCCTTTACATCAAGAGTCTTTGGAGCCTTTGATCAGAGTTCTGGGCCTCCCTGCCACATGCACAGCTAAAACTCTGGACTCCCACATCTCATTCCCACTTTGAGTCCTCACTTCTGCTCTATTCCTTTTGACTGTGTCTTCTATCTTAGGCCCAAGGTCAAACCTGCAAGACCTAAAAACAAATATGACTTCTCCAATATCACCCTCTTGAACATGATTTTATAGGATAAATAGTATATCACAACGGGGCTATGGGTTAAAGCAGATTTAATAATATTTATTCCATAGATAGTCCATTCAGGCACCTATAACAAAATGCCTTAAACTGAGTACCTTATAAACAACAAACATTTTTTTCTTATAGTTCTGAAGCCTGGGAATTCTAAGATCAAGGTACTGGCAGGTTCAGTGTCTGGTGAAAACCTACTTCATGGTTCATAGATGGAGACTTCTTGCTGTGTCCTCGCATAGTGGAAGGGCTAGGGAGCTTTTATAAGGACGTTAATACCATTCATGAGGGCTCCACCCTTAAGGTCATACCTCCAAATATCACATTGGCAATTAGGTTTCAACATATGAATTTTGGAGGAACACATTCAGACAATAACAGGGTAATTTTGTTTATTAAATGAGATAAACAAGAGTAGCTATTATCAGCATCATTAACCTCTCTTGATCCTCCAACCTAGGGGTAGATGGGGATATAACCAGACCCAGTCAATTGTCCCATCCTTTCCTTCTGGCCACAGTAATTGATAAATAAGCATGTGGCCTAAGTGTAACAAATGAGTTCAATGTTTGTGATGTTTGGAAATGGAAGATGGAAGATTAAGTCTCACTTTTCTTTGGAGTCATAAGCTCTAAGAATGATGTAAGATTCTAAGAATTAAGCCAATGGATGAAATCTAACCAATACTTACAGGAACTGTATCATAATGTCTCAACTTCAGCACCCAACAGTACCTAAAGCTAACTCTGATCTTAGATGTTCCAGTACATGGACAATATATTGTCTCTCTTTTGCTTACTCTAATTTGAATTGAGTTTTCATTACATGCAGTAGAGTATAGAGCTATATAGAAGTTCATTTCCTCAGTTTCTAGCGACCAGATTCCAAAGATGAGCAGTAAGGGGAAGAAGTCAAAGTCCCTACTTACTACCATTTGTTCTCAGATCAGGTACAATCTGACCTTTCTGAAAAACTATGCATTCTAAAATTTACTGAATCATGGGTTATATATCAGGAGGATATGAAACAAGGAGGATGGTAAGAAGTTTTATATAGGGGCACCCGGGTGGCTCAGTTAGTTAAGTGTCCAACGTCAGCTCAGGTCATGATCTCACAGTTCGTGGGCTTGAGCCCCACGTCGGGTTCTGTGCTGATAGCTCAGAGCCTGGACCCTGTTTCAGATTCTGTGTCTCCCTCTCTTTCTGCCCCTACCCCACTCGTGCTCTCTGTCTCAAAAATTAATAAACTATTAAAAACTTTTTTAAAAGTTTTCTTATGATCTCAAGATCAAGAGTCACATGCTCTCCCAACTAGAACAGCCAGGTACATCTGAAGCTAATATTACACTAACTGTTATCTAACTAAAATTTAAATAAAAGCTTAAACAAAAGTTTACTTAAAAAATTTTTTTTAAGTTTTATATAAAAGGGTCTACAACACTTCTCAACTAACCAATAAGAAAACCAGGTAATGTCTACAGATCCATTTTTACATCAGTCTGTGTCTGTGTCTGTGTCTGGCCAGGCAAAGAGAAACAACTCTAAGCATTCCAACAGAGGGACCTTAATATAGGGACCACTTCATGATTTATCCTGATATTTAGAGATCTTGGAAGCCATGTAATTCATCTCCAACTTTGTATAGAGAGAAAATGAGGCTCAGAGAGATAGTGGGGCATAACCAGACGTAGAGCTGTTAGAGCTAGAGTCCAAGTCTAGATTCCTATCTAATTACCTGTCCCACCAGAAAAAGGCCAACCACGTATCTTCAATGCCACCAATACCACCCTTTAGAAGCACAGATAATGTTAAGACACTAATCTTTAAGGATCTCCTTTCATGCTATGAGATCCTGAGCAGTTTATTAACCTTGCTCCTCAGAGTGTGACTCCCCAGACCAGCAGCCTCAGCAATATCTGGGTGGTTTTTGGAAATGCAGAATCTCAAGCCCCACACTAGACCTACTGAACCAGAATCTGATTTTATCAAAGTCTCCAGGCAATGTACATACACATTAAAGTTCGAAGAAGATGGACTTAAATTGTCTGAGCCTCAATTTATTTCTTCATCTGTTAAATGGGATAATAGTACCTACCTTGTAAGATTGTTCCAAAAATTATCAGTAAGGTATCTTTAAAACAATCAGATGCCTTGATTGAAAAGTTTAGAGATTCTTTTTAAGGCGGTTTAAAGCTCAGCCATCTGGCAGCATTACAATAAAGGAAATCTCGATACATTGCTTCAATTTAATTCAACTACCTTATAACTTGCAGTAATGATTACAGCAGGAGCTAGGAAATAATTCAAATTAAGAAACAATATATTTAGTTGTTGGCTTTGGGGGGAGTCTGCTTGTCTTGGCTCATTCCCTAGAGAGACAACGTGGAGCAAGGGATTTACCTTCACTCACTACAGCGTCTGCATCTGTGATGTGAGAATAAGGATGCCTTATGTAGTGGTGAGGATTCAGTGAGATCATCCACGTGAAGCACTTGACACATGGCCTAGCACATGGCATGTTCCCAGAGAAGAATAGCTGCCATCATCATCATCTTTGTCACCATCATTCACAGTCGTGTCTTCTATTACATCCCCCCAAGGACTGTTATCTTGGGAAGGTCCCAACACAAACAAGCAGACAGGACAAGAGCCTGTCTCTCTTTTATGTGAATAGTCAGTTGAAATCTTCCTTTTCCTTCCATAAAGACACATCTGTCCATGGCAAGTAAAGTCAGGTTTCTCATACTTAAAACTTCTCTAGCTCCTCACTAGTTTTCTTTTTCCTGGCTAATTTTTTTTCCCAAGTGTTTTGTACAGAGAAGCTCAAGATGGTTACAGGCAGCCTACTGGCCATCTTTTTTTTATCTCCTCCAATAGAGCACGGATGATAGCATTTCAGGTGTGGTAGAGCTGCATTCAGTTCAGAATTACTAGATTTTAACCAAGTTTTCATACTGTCTGCAGTGTGATTCTCCACTGGGGCTTTGCAGAATACTAGGATTCTAGTTACTTAATTTATTCTCCTGCCCCACCAATTATATAGAAAGAGCCACCTCCATTTTTCAAATCAGAGCAAGTTCCAGAAAACGAGATTCAATCAGCTCTCATGTTGGCACACTTAATATATTACTTCAGTACAACCCCTAGGAAGTAACTGAGTCCCAGAAACCTTTGATAACTTAGTAAATGGTAACTGGGTGACCTTGGTAACCTGCCAAAAGTTGCATTGTTGGTCAGAAAGGACAACACTCCGGTCTTAAAAAGTTCCAAAGTTGCACAGTCCGGTGTCTCCCAAACCATAAAACCAGGTTATTCTTCACAATGTTTGACCTGATCTCTTCTGCTGGAGTACAAGCCTAATTTATCTTATCCTGCCACCTACATACAAATCTTCAGGAATTCCTCGTTAAATCTCACCTACCTTGCCCTTCTCACAGATATCTTCTTGGGAAAAATTAGTTCAATCCCCTAACCTCAGAGCTAGCACCTTTGAATGGGAGGAGGTGGACCAAAGTGTGGTATGTTCACTCCCTTGAGGGTTGGGGTAAAGAAAGGAGCGCCCTGTAAATTGTGAACACCCTGCAGTCACAATATGGGTATCTTGACTCTGAGCAACTGAAAGCACAGGGAGTAATTCTAGACTCTTGCGTTTGCATGACACCTGACAATTTTCAAAGCACATTCACATCCTTTGAACCTTCCAACCATCCCATGAGGAGGGCAGAACAGAATTATGGTGTCTCACACTTTCAGGTGAGTCAAATGAGGCTCAGAAAGGCCAAACGATTTTCCCAAAATCACAAAGCTAATGAGCAATCAGGCTGGGACCAGCTGGAACTAGGCTCTCTCTCACACATAGTGAAAAAGAAAGCTCAGGATGGATCCTGCCCTAAGCTACTGTTAGAAATAGTCTGATCATCACTTGCTGCTTTAATGGAGATGAGCTGGCAGTTAGCTGAAAACAAGAATAGTACACAAACCTACCATCACAAGGAAGCCTAGGGTGGGGTTGGATGTAGAAAGAGGGTATAGACAGGACTTACTAGAACCAATATCTCAAACTTCATCATTTTATTGAAGACAAGATCTGACCATGCCAAACCAAACCACTTGCAAGCATTTTGGAATCTGGTCCTGGACCAGGTTCCTGGGGAACAGAGACTTTATGTCTTCACTGGCCAGCACTCTGCTAAGCACAGAGTACATTCTTAAACAGGTTTGATTAATTGATTGATTGATTAATATGTGTCCATGCTAACTCTTGGATTTTCTTTTATAAGGTCATTACCTTCACCTTTGGTTTTCTCCCCTCTTTCTCCCCAGTCTCTCTACCCCAGGGCAGTGTCAGGCTCTTTTAGCCTATTAAACTGTGCAAGCAGCCCTGGTCCTGAGACCGCAGCTTTCAGCCGAACCAGCCAGCAGTTCTATTGTTCATTCCTCTCAGACACATCAGATTTGACATTTCTCCCGGCAGAGGGATTTCTTGCTGCAAAACAAAATGAAATCAATACAGTTTTATTAGCCATCTAGTGTAATAAATTTGACCCAGATGACAGCCTCTAGGCTCAATCCAGGCTGCATCTGAGAGCCCAAAGGAACATGTCTAAATACTGACCACACCTCCAGCCCTCTCCTCTCTGTTCCAAGCACAGTCATCCTGATTCCATTCTTTATCACTCAGCCTGAACTTATGCATAGTCTCTTAATCACTCTCTAGGGCTCCGAGCACTCTGCCTTCTGCCCTTTCTGCACCTGACTCAACATTTCCCCCTCATGTAGCATTCAAAGGTCCTTCACAATGGGGTCCACCTCTCCTGCTTGATTTTCTCACTGCTCCTTCCTTGCTTGATCATCCTGCAGGTCAATGGAACACTGCCTCTGATACAGCACATGATATATACTCATGACCTCTGGGCTTTTGCTCATGCTAGTCCCTCTGCCTACAATGACCTTCTCTATTTCTTTACTAGAATTTCTACTCATCTTTCAAGACCCAGGTCTTTTGGGAAGCCTTCCCCAAGGGCCCCAGAAAGAGGCACTTATTCCCTTCTCCATGTTCGCTCAGTATTTTATTTATATCCTGATGCCTAGCACATTATCTTTTCCTTTTCATTTACTTGTCTCTTTCCCTGCTTGTAAACTTCTGTAAGATGGAGTGTTATCCAACCTCTAGACATCCTTGAATTCCCCATGCCTACCTTAGTGCCCATAACAGGCACACAAAAGTGTGTTGACCTGCACTGAAAGAGTTTTGAGGATTGCCCACATCTCTGGAGAACTTGGGAACTATTGATTCAGGCGATTCACATGCTGCATGCTGGTAAGCTTTTGAAAGTTAAGGAATGCCTTCATACGAGTATGAAAATCAGTGAGGATTTTTAGAGTACAATATAACAATATGTTTCAACACATTCAATGTGCAAACCCTGATTTGGCCATTCTACTTCTAGAAATTCTTCCTATAGACATTCTCACATACATGCACTAAAAATTACCTACAAGAATATTCAGCGGAGTTTCGTTTATAATAAAAAAAAAAGGATACAACTTAAGTTCTGTTAATAGGAACAGCAGCTTAAAGGATAATGTTTAACCTATACCATGTAATACTATGCAATTACTAAGAAAATGAAATAGACCTGTATGTACTGATTCAGAAAGACGTCTGAAATATGACCGTGAGGAAATCAAGTTGCAGCACAATGGAAAAGAAATACCCCAAATTGTTAACAGTGATTATCTTTAGGCCATGATATTAGAGAACAATTTCATTCTGAACTCTATAGATTTCGATACTTATTTTTTTCTTTAGCAGAACCCTCCCCACTTCCTCTCTAGCTTTCAGACTGGATGGAATGGACTGGAAGATAAGCCTGGGGCTATTCACAAATTAGAAAAGCTAGAACCTGCTTTTCTGCAGGTGCTCCATGCTCCCTCCCAGCTGCCAATCAAGTCCCCTCTTTCTCTGCTTAAACCTGGAGGGATGGGCAAAGGGGAGGGGAGTGATTGGAACTGAACAGGAGGCAGGTTGGTGGAGAACTGTGACCTCAAAAGCCAGCTCTGCCTCCCTATCCCTTCAAGGCTGCTTGGTCCAGACCAGAATGAGAAAGGAAATGAACTGAGGGTACATCAGTTAACTGCAGAAATAATCCTCTGCCTTCACTTTCAGAGGCATTTCATCCTCCCACCCCCCTCACCCCGCCTATTCTGGGCAGGGTCAGGCATGGCAGGGAATTCTGTAGATACAGGGGCTGGGGCACCCAGCCACTGCCTGCAGTAGACAGGGACACAGCTCCTTGGAAAGGAAAAGGATAAAACCACTGAGTGAATTCCATGAATTGGTAAATTGCCTAATCTAATCTTTCTTTGGATGTGTCCTTTGTCTCTATTTTAAATGGTGGAGCGTGGTGCATCTCTATATAACGAGTTTAGTTGAAGAAAAAAAGGCCCCGAAAATCAGTATTAAGCTAAATGTATGATGATGTTATCGATGCAAAGAAGATTATTAAAATCATGAGAATAACTCCTTTTCTGATAAACTTGAAAATCTAGATGAAAAATACTACTCTGTTAGAAAGCATAAATTGCCAAAAATGATTCAAGTAAAAAAGATGAATTTCTAAACAAGCTACCTATAACCAGGGAAGACACTGAGAAAGGTCTCAAAATATCCTCTTTCAAAAGATAGTTAGTTCAGGGGCGCCTGGGTGGCTTAGTCGGTTAAGCGTCCGACTTTCGCTTAGGTCATGATCTCGCGGTTCGTGGGTTCGAGCCCCGCGTCGGGCTCTGTGCTGACTGCCAGCTCAGAGCCTGGAGCCTGTTTCAGTCTGTGACTCCCTCTCTCTCTGACCATCCCCTGCTCACGCTGTCTCTCTCTCTTAGAAATAAAACATTAAAAAAAAAAAAGATAGTTAGTTCAGACAGTTTTGCTAGAGAGTTCTACCAAACCTTTAGGGATAAATCAAAGGCAAGAGCAACAAAGAGCTATAACATATCTAGAAATAAGCTTAATAATATGAAAAAAAAACAGTAAAACTTACTGAATATGGTCTTGACATACCATATTCGGAATTGGAAGGCTTGATATTATGAAATATTGATCCTCCATAAATTGATGTATAAATATAATTCATTTTCCAAGGATAATTTCAGTTGAATATTTTAGTAGAATTTGGAAAAAATTGGGAATACATCAAAAAAATCTTTTTAAGCTTTAAATCGTTTCAATCCAAATATCACCTTTACTTATGCTTTTATTTATAAAACTCATGTTTTCTAGCTAAAAATCACCATTTCATTATTTTCTCTTTATTTCCATAAGCAATTAAGTTTCTTTGTTGAACTATTATTTTGCAAAAGAAGAAACAAAATTCCCTATATTTACAAAATAAACATAGTCTACTTAATACTTATTATATACCTCACCCTCTGTGTGAATGCATAAGGTATATATTATCTCATGTAATTCATGCATCCCTGTATAAGACCCCTTCATTTATAAACAGTACCATTTCCTCATGTATTACTAAGAAAGAAAAATCCCCACCATTTCATCTCTACATCCCAATGTCAGAGCTGATAAAATCAAAAAAGAAATGTTTTTTCAAATCAGTGAAGGATGCTACTATCCATCCCCATGGTATAGATAAGAAAACTGAAGCTTATTTAGATTTAAGTGTCTTCCCCTCTAATAGTTTTTTCTGTGCTCCTTCTTGGAACATCCTGTGTGGATTTTGTTTCCCCTTCCATCTCCATCCCACACTTACAGCTGGTTTTTGGCTTGTTCATTCATTTTTAATTAAGTATGGGCATAAAAACTACACCACACTTCTCCTAGTAGAAACATTCAATATACTTAACTCCAGAAAGGTGAGTACCATTTCAGGGACTGGGTTCTCTGTGCTGAAAGGGAATTCTAATGTTTCCTATGACCTAAAGGCAGCACCCCTCCCTCAGGTACTAAATAGGGCTTTCCCTTTTAGGGCAAACATCTCAGGTTGGGGGTAAGGCTGAATGGGAACACTTGAAAAGAGAAGCAGCATTACTTAGTTTAAAAAAAAAAAAAGCATTTAGGGGCATCTGAGTGGCTCAGTAGGTTAAGAGACCAACTCTTGATTTTGGCTCAGGTCATGATCACACTATTCTTGTAATCGAACACCGAGTCAGGCTCCATGATGAGCATGGAGTCTGCTTGGGATTCTCTCTCTCTCTCTCTCTCTCTCTCTCTCTCTCTGTGTCTCTCTCTCCCCTCTCAAATAAATAATAAAAATAACATAATCAGGAAATATCATTTACTATTTACACTCTGCAACTTCCCATCTTCTCCACTTCCTTGGTTATGACTTCTTGAACTGCACAGACTACGTTTGATTTCTCTATAATGCACCATCCTTGCACATAAGTGAAGAATGCACTTGCCTAAGTCTGATCCAGATTAAATTGCACAGTCCCTTTGATCCCACTTTTCGTGACATGATTTTTTGGAACCTTATGGACCCAGCTATCCTGTTGAAAATGCCATTTGTAATTTCTCATTTTTTTAGTTTTTTTTAGTTTTTATTTTAATTCCAGTTAGTTAAAATACAGTGTAATATTAGCTTCAGGTGTACAGTATTGTGACGCAACACTTCCATACATCACCTGGTACTCATCACAGCAAGTGTACTCCTTAATCCCTTAGCCTGTTTAATCTATCACCCACTCTCTCCCCTCTGCTAACCATCAGTTCTCTATAGTTAAGAATCTGTTTCTTGCTTTATTTCTTTTAAAATATACATATTACTAAAGAGTCAACATAGAAGCAAATGACAGATTATGAAAAAATATTCATAGCATATTTTAGAGGAAGGATTACTATTTCTCTAGCATATAAATGCCAAAAAATATCTATACCATACACTGCAATATATAATTTCTATAAATTTATAGATTTAAGAGCCCAATTGATAACTAGACCAAAGATATGAGGTCAAAATTCATATAAGGGGATTTACAACTAGTAAACAAGCATCTAGAGAAATGATCTCATTAATAATCAAAAAAATAAAGACTAAAAATGATTCTAAGGTACCATCCTATATGTGAAATTAGTAAAGAAAAAGAATTTTTTGTCGCAATAACATTCAGTGCTACTAAGGGTATAGGGAAACTGATGCATTGAAAAGTATAAATACCAGGATAAATTTATAAAATTGTTTATAAAACAATTTGACAATATATAAAATGAGCAATAACATATATGCTCTTATCCAGTAAAGTCAATTCTGGAAGTCAGTCTTAAAAATTGAAAATATTTTATATTGTTTATAAAAGACTCAAATGTCCAACAATAAGAGATTGGCTTTAAAACTTCAGTCTACAAGGGCACCTGGATGGCTCAGTCAGTGAAGTGTCCAACTGTCGATTTAGGCTCATGGGATTGAGCCCCCTCTTGGGCTCTGTGCTTACAGAGCATGGAAGCTGTTTGGGATTCTGTCTCTCTCTCTATGCCCTTCCCCCTGTTCAGGCGCACACATATGCATGCTCTCTCTCAAAATAAATAAAATAAACTTTAAAAAAATTCAATCTACATCATCTAATATAATGGTTAAAAGTCTCTGTGCCTACATTAGAAAATGGCAATAATGTACAACTTACATTAAACAGTTAATAAAGTTAATATTAATTTTTTTAAGTAAGCTATAAAGTTATATATACATTGCTATTTATTGCTATTATGTTTTAAAGAAAAGAACTCTTAAGAAAAAAGACTAAATAAATACACCAAAATGTAAATAATTGTTTTATTGAGATAGTGAAATTAATTTTACTTTTTATTTACACTCTAGCTGGGAGATACTCAGAGACTGTACTCTGACGTACTCTGGGAGGCTGCAAAAATATCTAACACCTCTGCAGGAAAATTCAGTTAAGTGAATCTTTGCTTTGACTAAGAAATTTTATCAAAAGCATTTTTTAAATCACAATAATGCATTTATTTCAAAAGCAAGTGTTGCCAAAAACAATTTTCCTAAAACCACTTTACTTCAG
>NW_027532025.1:1013899-1044653 GCF_008692635.1 Crocuta crocuta | reverse complement strand
GGATGCATATATATTTGTATAAAAAAATGTCATGGCTATTTTCATTTGGGAACAGATCTTGCAGTTGAAATTATAAATCTGTGCTGTTTTTACCAGAAGTAGATAAAAATATTGAAAGGACAGCCAGGGTAAGATCTTGTTAGGAATAACTTCCCAAACAGCTCCTTGAGAACATTTGGATTTACCCACTTCATTTGCTGCCTATGGTGGAAAGCTGAGAGACCCTCTGATCCCACTTGGGACTCTGATCCCAGTGCTGACAGTTAATAAGGCTGTGAGCAAGTTATTTCACTTCTCTAAGCCTTAGTTCTCTCATCTGTAGAGTGGGAATAAGAATACTTAGTTACAGAGGCATTATATCGTAAGGAATAAATGAGAAAAGGTGTGCATTTTCAAGGACCTAGCAAAGCAGATGGTTGGACACAGTATCCCTTCCTGTGGGAACAACTGCACTGAGGTTCAGCCAATGGGGCAACTGGCAAGAGATTGGAGCCTGGAGGAGAGAAAGCTCACAGTATTTAATCTTCCCACACCCCAGGTCTGGCGACATCTGCCTTCCCCTGCGGCCACTGTTCCGGTCAGACAATCTTTAAATGGCAGCAACTCTCATCCAGGCTCCAAGACCACCATCTCCTCTCCTTGCTTCCATCAGCCAGGAATGATAATGGCTTCCTGCCCTTGCCAGTTTCCAGGGTCTCCTTGTGGGATCCTTATCTCTGTACACATGTTTACAAATAATCCCTTCATTTCACAGTTGTTTCAAAAATTCCAGCTGAGGAATGCCAGCCGTCTCCTGCTGAGACCTGGATAGGTCCAAAGACTTACAAAGAGGAAAGAAAGTGCACCCTAATGATCTAGCCATAGAGTGATGAGCTACACCATTCTGCTCCTGAGGCCCTGGGTTCTTAACACACCTCCTATTCATAATGTGTCTTCCTGCACCTCTTGGGCTCCCTTATGCCTGACTATGCTAAGAATACCTCACCCCTAAGGTGAGGCCTGTCTTTCAACTTTCCAGCACTGGGCTCATGCATCTGTTTTCCTTACTACTACATATCTCTTCAATAAATGCCCCATTGTTTGTCCTCACACCACCTTCAATGCCCAAGAGGCTGGAGAGCAGGCCTCTACACACTGCTGATGGCCCCTAGAGTTGGAACGGCACTTTGCTGCAGCCACCATAGGCTTAGTCCTTAGTCCATCAGAAGGAAGAGAGGATGTGGACTCAGATTTGGGCCAGGAGACCTCACACTGTTATCAAGGAGACAAATAAATGAAATAGGAGCATTTTAGGTCCTGTTACTACAAAGGAAGCTCATGTATATCCATTCTCTTCTGATTTAAGCAGTATCCTCTCCAGCGCTTTCTGTGAGGATGATCTTCCCATCCTCTACCGTTCAGAGAGGACCTCAGAGCACAGCCTCATGTGTGTGTTCATAGCCTCTGCCACGGTAACTAAGCTGCAGTGGGAACTGAGCTCTTACTATCCCTTTGTGTCCTGATTTCGCTAACATTTTTAAACTTGCTGTTACCTGATTTTCCATTCTTACACCTGTTCACATATTTCATCTGGGCAGCAACCTGCCACATATTGACCCATAAAATGAGAACATAGAAACTGAAAGATAAACCCAACAGCCTGGAGAGAGCTGATCTTCAGGGATGCTGGAGAGGAGGAAGCCCGTGTAACCACCATGGCTGGACCAGCTAACCGCCAAGACCCTGCCAGCTCTGAGAACCTTTGGAAGAGTGATTTTGCCTGGAAGATTAATTTCATGCTAGCAGGCCCAGCCTGATTCATTTCCAGGATCTGTATCCCGGGTCCTCCAGTGGATGGGCACTGCTCCTTGACTCCTGACTGCAGCACCATCCTCACCCAGCCTCTGGAGCTGGTCCTGTCCAAACGCAGGCCTGAGAGTTTCATCCTGAACATGTATATACAGTGCCTCCAGCAGCCAGAACCAGGCCTCTGCACCTCTTTCTGTGCATGTCCCAAACACTGTACATTCTCAGAGAATATTTGCTGAATGAATAAGGCTGTGTAGCTCCTGATGCCTCATCCGCATCCCGGTAGCCTTCCCAGCAGCCACAGGGCAGACACGGTGGTGAACTCGTTTGTGCAGGCCCCTGTAAGGGGCTCTGGACAGGGGCTGCAAAACTGAAAACACAATTGCCCAAACTTCTTTTCACTGAGGTTCTGAATGTGATTTAGTTTCTCTAATCAGATGCCCTGGCCTGAGACTTAAATTCAGAACAGAGTTGCATGGGAAGAGAGACAAAGCAGAGTTCTCCAAGCCGAACAGAGTCAAATTGCCTTGGGTTCAGAGAGCACGGCTGGGGCAGCAGCTTCCTGATTTTGGCAAAGGCAGGAACCCTGCAGTGTGATTAGGGAAGTCATTTCCAGAAGCTCATTTTATATTCTGTTTCTTTGACCCTCCCAGCAATTCTGTGAGCCATACATGCTTTTTCACAACCCCCTTTCTGCTAACCAGGTGAACAGTCTGTTACTTCTATGACCCACCCACACACCCTCTCAGACTGCTCCTGGCCTTTCACCTTCCATGGTTATTCCCAAGGCTCAGACTCCCTCTTCATCACAGCTCAGCTTCCCTAAGCCGTATTAAGAACTTGCTTTGCTCAGGGGCCTGGGCTAGATGCTGGAGTTACGGGCATAAATAGGACCTAGTCACTGCCCTCCTGGAGTTGATAGTCTAGTGAGGCAACTAAGTACGTTTTCACGTATGTATCCATCAGAGATAGGGAATCTGAGAAGATTTTACATGGGAGATACTTAGGTTCCAGAAAACTCACTTGGAAGGCGGCACATCTCCAATCCACAAGTGTTTACTGCATACTACTCTGAGCATCTTCTGGAAACTGAAACAAAGATGAGAAATATATATTATGAGATGAAGAACTTTTAAATCTATCATGTGAAAACAACACTTGCTCACCATAGAGAGGCTGACTTCCATAAGGAAACAACACACACTTGTGCCCCACCAACTCTACCCTGTTTCTTCATAAAATAGGCTCCTTCTTATTGCTTACAACAGTGCAAAAGACACTCAAGGTCTTACCCACCTGTGGCTGCTGGAGAAAAAAATGCTACTTGTCTTGGAGCTTCCAGTGGCCACATTGTGCCAAATCAACCTTATTTCCTGCCATCTCTCGATTCACCCTGAGGCTCAGGAACATCCAACTTTCACTGTTCCCAAAACATGGCCTGCCTTGTCCCCTGTGCCTTCCCGCCTCTAACCCTTAATACTGCTCTCCTGCTTTGCCAGAGTCCTATCCATCCCCTGTGGCTCAGCTGAGTGCCATCTATATCAAAAAGACTTCAATCAATCCCTCAAGATAGGAAGAACTTCTCCATATCTGTACTGTAGACCCTTGACATTTACAGATTTTAACATTCTCCATTCTCCATTTAACATTCTCCACATTTTCAAACCACCCTAAGGGTCTAAGACATGGGCTCCTCTGGAATTTTGTTAAGGAGATTTTGAATCACAGCTGCTATAAGGCTGGTGTACAGGAAAGTGTCACTGAGCCAAGAGAATGTTGGGAAGATTGGTATAATCAAGGCCCTGGAGGACAAAGAGGGGAGAGAATGGTGGTGCTTCCTATTTCTACCATCACCTTTATCCCACTCAGAGAAGAATTTGTAAGAGGATTGGTAAGAGATTAGAATCTAGTCCCTGAGCTCCAGCAAATGAATCTGGGGGCGTTAGGAGACACAAGCTAGGCTCTCTAAGAAGGGAAAAAGGGAAGGCTGTGTAGGGGGCATAGCCAAGAACCAAGGGAGTAGAATTGTTGATTGGAAATCAGGTCTCAGGCACCAGATGTCAGGGAGAAGCTCAAGGCCTTAGGACCAGAGAACTGACCAAGTACCCAGGAGTCTAGCATCGATTGTATTTCCATCGGTGTCATATCTACAAATAGAGCCCAGTAGGATCACAATATTTCTGTTATCTTTTTTCTAAACTCCATGTGGCAGTATGAAGCTGTGGAGGATTCCGCAAGTGCAGAGGCCCCAAAAACCTTGGTAAGTACCCTCTGAAATGTGAAGGTCTGCTGGACTTGGTAAGTGCTTCCATCAAGGTGCCCATTACTTGGGGGAAGTTGGGATCCTTCCTTCTTCAATAGGCTGGCTGGGGACTTTGTCTTGATGGTCGTTCGTGATCTCTATGAGACCAAAGATCACAATGGGGCAATCATGGCACTTGTCCACTTGACCATGTTGATTGGCCCAGGAGCAAAATCAAATTAAAGCTGGCCTGTGAATCTTTTCTTTTTGGATGTTTGAACTTGGGACCAGAGAAAACTCAGTCTCTCTCTGGTGGCCAAAGTCAGATGTAAAACTTCTGAGCTGCCAAAGGCTGTTTTCCTATCATATGGGAAAAGCCAGACTGCAGTTGAAGAATTGTAATAACTTCTAATGCTTTTTAAACACTTTCTATGTACCAGGCACCATGCCAAGCCCTTTATGGGCATTAACTCACAACAACCCCAAGAGGTAAATATTTTATGACTATCTTTGTTTATGAATGAGGAAACTGAGGCAAAGCAAGGCTAAGTAACTTGCTCGATATCACACAGCTGGTTAGTAATACCATCATCATAACCATGACTCTACCTTGCAGAACTGGCAGGCATACGAGAGTGAAAACAATGGATGACAAGAAGCCTGGTCATGTTCAAGCCCCTATTCCAGATGTTCCAGACTGCATCTGGAACCATTCTTCCCTGTGTGCATAGAGGAGGAAGCATGTGTGGCCAACATACAGTTGGCTTTCAAGGTGAGTTGGTGCGGTTAGCAACCAAAAAATTCCTGACAAAAAGATAGTGTCTCCCCAGCATGTAGCATGGTATCCACTACCTTCTTACTCTAAATCTTATTCTTCCCAATTCCAAGTTGAAATGAAATCATATTCTTAAAGCTTACCAACAGCCTTCCAGTGCCCAAGGAGAAAGTCAGAACTTCTCTACGTAACATACAATGCCCTTCAGGGTCTTGCTTCTGCTTTGCTTCTCACCAGTCCCTGCCCCTGCCCCTTTGCTGTGGTGATCTCCAAATAGAAAGAGAAAAATGAGTCTCTGTGTTCTTGTGTCCTCTCCCAACCCCACCACCATTTTACCTAAGCTCACCTCCATTGCTCACAGGTAGTTTGCAGGATTGTGTCTGCTCTGTGACCTGCCACTATTCTTTTATCCAGAGACCTAATACCAAAGACAGAAGCTCAAGAACTTTGCACTCCCATAAAAGGGCTCCTCACTTGGCTGACTCCCAAACACTGTACCCTCAACATTTCTTTTTTAATTTTATTTCAATATTTACTTTTGAGAGAGAGAGAGAGAGAGAGAGAGACTGAGGGAAGGAGGGGCAGAGAGGGAGACACAGAATCCTAAGCAGGCTCCAGGCTCTGAGCTGTCAGCACAGAGCGCAACGCAGGGCTTGAACCCATGGATGGCAAGATCATAACCTGAGCTGAATTTGGACGCTTCAGGTGCCCAGGTGCCCCCATCAACATTGCTGTCCATTGTGCTTCAACTACCTGAGATTTTGCTACCTAATTAAAATGACATATGAGAAAGTGCCCTGCACAGTGCCTAGAACATAGTAGTTGCTCAGTATGTGATATTATCCTTCATTTTTAACTCTTGTCATGTCCTGAGATCCCTATTATTGAAGGGCTATTGTCCTCATTTTGCCCCCATGAGAGCAACTCAGAACAGACGCCCCACTTCATCTGCCCTGTGGCATATCTGGAAACTATCAGGCCTCCTGTCCAAGTCCTAGTATCTGACAAAACGGTTCAAATTCCAATGTTTTAGGTCAATGTGTGTGCTACTCTGGGGTCTAGGTCTGTGGCTGCAGGTGGGCATCAAAAAGCCTCACTCTGCAGAGGGAAGAGCTTCAGAAGCTGACACCCCAGCAGACTCGATAGGGCCTGCCCACACAGCACCTTTCCCTGACCCTGGAGTCACTATAAAAAGAACAAGCTCAAAGCAAGCTGTTCTGGAAGTACCATTCCATCTTCATAGCAATTCTATTTGTGTCAGCAGAAGAAAGAGGGCTGGAGCATCCCATTCTGGTACAATTGGAACAATTACCCCTTAAATGTGATAATTACAGTTTGATCATTTTGTAGGCAAAGGCGAGATTGGTTCCAAGATTTTCTCCTTGTTGGAAACTTCTGTGAAGAAACTGTTTGTGTTTCAGGGCCACAGGCTTCATATTTCAGATCCAGATGTGAATGTGCCTGCCTATCCAAAAGGACATAAATTCTGATATTTATCTTTGGTGCTGTGCAGCTATTTTAGGAGTGAGACAAAGCAATTGTTGGGATAATTTAAACCAGAAGGGCTAGACCCTTTGCATCTGCCCATCAACTTTAGAGCTGGCTATCTTATCAGAAACCATTCTGACATCTTGGCATCCATTTGACCAAGATGGCAACATAAATAGTGGGGTTTTTTTTTAATGTTTATTTATTTTTCAGAGAGAGAAACAGAGTGCAAATGGGGGGTGGGCAGAGAGAGAGAAGGAGACACAGAATCTGAAGCAGGTTCTAAGCTCTGAGTTGTCAGCACAGACCCAAACTCAAGGCTCAAACTCATGGACCGTGAGATCATGACCTGGGCTGAAGTCAGATGCTTAACTGATGGATCCACCCAGGCGCCCCATAAATAATGTTTTTATCAAGGCCTTGAATACAGAAAAAAACCTGTAGTCAGATCACATTTTGTACCTGTAGGGTGCATAACTGGTTCTGCCCATTCTGGACATCAGAATCTTATATGCACGATTCATGGTTTGGAACCTTAATCATGGCTGCAAAAAGTTGAGAATAAACAAATGTAACCTATCAAATAAAATATATAGAAATTACTATGCCAAGTTTTGAAATAGAAGTATGTATGAAATCAATTATAACCACCATAGTGGTATGGGGAAGATATCTTCAGGAATGGTGAAACCATTTGATACTTAGCCAGGTATATCTAAAGAAATATTTCTGCCCTCTTCCTGTCCAGAAAGGCTTCACTTGTCATCCTGATTCTGCCTTATGATCCTTTGTTAGGCCCACACAGCCCATGTCCTACTTATACTCGCCTGTCATGGCCAGCTCTTAGTGTTGAGGTTTTGAGAATTATCAGTGTCTCTTTCTGTAGTTCAAGTAGAACTTAGATTGCTAGTAACTTGTTCTGTAAGTGTTCCTCAAAATGAGCAAACATTTCTCATAAATTTTAACTTGATAAATGAGCAATGTCTTACAATATGAGTAGTTTGTGACATTGAATGTCACATGATCATAACTGAGCTAATGGTTCTTGAAATCACTTTGACATACACGTGCTTTGGATTACAAGTATGTTTCTGGAACGAATTGTGCTTGCAAACCAAAGTTTTACTGTAGATCCAAGCTCATGCCTTAAGTGCTGCTAGAATCACTATATCAATATTTTTATGGTTCATATTTATGGCCATCATTCCTAATATGCCCATGCAAACATCCAGAAAATACTCAAATTTAAAGAGGCTCACAATACTGCTGGGCTTTCTGCAGCTGCTTAGAGCTGAGCAGTGTCACAAGTGTCCCTTGGGAAGAGCACCATCTCCAGGGGAAGGGCCACCTTCAGGAGACGCCCACCGCCCAGAGGCCTTCTACCCAGGCTACTCTTCACACCTTACAAACACCTCCTCCTGCCCATAGCACTTTGGGGTACTATAGTTTCTCCACTTCCAATTCTCTCATATCTAGCCACACCCGTTCTGCTCATCTGTAGAGGATATCCTTTTTCACCTCTGATCTTCCAAAAGCAAACATTCTCTTTCATAAGGAACTCCTCATCTACTTCAACAAGAAATGGGTCTTCCCTCCAAATGTTAAACAGAATTACCATATGACTCTGAAGTACTCCTAGGTACATATACCAAGGAATTGAAAACAGACACGCAAGCAAGTATATGTCCACACATGTTCATAGCAGAGCTATTCATTATAGTCAAAGGATGGAAATTGCCAAATGTCTATCAGTGCATCAATGGATAAACAAGTTGTGGTATATATATCCAAAAAAAATTATTCAGCCATAAAAAAGATTGAAGTACTGATATATGTTACAACATGAACGAAGCATTATGCTAAGTGAAAGAAGCCAAACACAAAAGGTTGCATGTTGTATAATCCAATTGATTTTATATAAAATACCCAAAATAGATAAATCCACAGAGACAGAATGTAGATGGATGGTAGTGAAGGACATGAAGAGCAGCGAGTGGGGAAAGCCTGCTTACTAGTAAAGGGTTTTACATTGCAGTGTTGGAAGCATTTTGGAACTAGATAGAGGTGGTGGTGGTAAAACATTGTGAATGTACTAAATGCTACTGAATTGTTCACTTTAAAATGCTTAATTTAGGGGTGCTTGAGTGGCTCTGTCGATTAAGCGTCTGACTCTTGACTTCAGCTCAGGGCATGATCTCACGGTTTGTGGGTGAGGCTCCCTGCTGACAGTGTGGGGCCTGCTTGGGTTTCTCTCTCTCCCTCTCTCTCTCTGCCTTTCCCTGCTTATATGCTCACTCACTCTCTCTCCCACTCTACTCTCTCTCTCAAAATAAATAAATAAATAACTTAAAAATATATATATATTTAAAAATAAAATGCTTAATTTTATGTTATGTGAATCTCACCTCAAAAAATAATTTTTTAAAGGGAAGAGGCTAAGTTACAGAAGAAGGAGCTACCAAGTAAAGAACGACTTCCTTGGTGATGAAAGCTGAACACAGAGTAAGGATGACTTGGCAAAATTAATCAAGGGCCCCCAAATTCTCACCACAGTGGTATAGACCAGCTTCCGCAGGGGCTGTGTGGACCCAGGGCTCCTCTTAAGAGCCTGGCAGAGTAGCAGGTGAAGGCCGGAGCCCAGAGCCCCGAGTCGGGGCTCCGCGGCTCTGAGCTAGCTCAGCTTCTCTCAGAGCCCCGGCATCCCTCAGCTGCAGACCCAGAGAACTACTTCCCAGGGCTGTTGCGAGAGTCAGATCAAACAGTAAATAAGATGGGACTCATGGCCCACCACAAAAACGCAATGTTTGCTTTTGGGTTCAGGGTTCAAATTCTAGCTCACTCATAACATGCCCTTGAACAAATTAGGTAACCTCTATAAACCTTGTTCTTGTCTCTACCTACCTTGCAGGATTGTTTGGAGGCCTGGCAAGAATATGTGCAAAGCGCCTCACACCCATTACCTGCTCAGTCTATTTGAGCTTTTATTAAATGGGCAGGGACAGGTTCTGCAGGGAAGGGAAGAAATAAGAGAAAGTGAGCAAAATGAATGTTGGGGGTACAGGTGGGTGTCAGCAGACATGTCATGACCTAGCACAGGATTGTGAAAACCCAAGGGAAGCATAATCTTAATGTACTAGAAATGGCATATGTGCTGCCCCTTCCCTCCCCTAGACCCATAGCAGACATCGCCAATCAACAGCAGTGTTCTTTCCTACTGCACCCCAGTGTAGCCCCATACAGTTCAATGCTTTTTTCTGAGCAGTCAGTCGAAGAGAGTTGTCATGAAGGTGAAACCTATTTGCCACCCCTGTCTTAGAGAGTTTGCATATTGAACGAATAAAAAAGATGTGAAATAGCATCTTGGAGGATGACAGGTCCTGCGTCCCTAATAGTAGCCATGATTTCACAGTTTATGCCCTGCGCCCGATGAAAATAAATGGTGGAGGAGGAAGTGACAGTGCGACTTCTCTGTACTGTGTGCGGTATGTTCAGTTCTGATCTCCACTCCTTACTTGCTCTGTGACCTGGGACACAGGTCACTTCAGCCTTCTAGAACTCAGGTTTCCCACCTGTAAAATAGGGGCAATAATATGCAACTCATGGAGTTGCTAAGGGGCTCAAATGCACTCATGCATATGAATGGGCTCCTATGAAGACATAAAGCAACAACCACACATTAGGAGTTCTTTGGGGAAGAATGCCCCACTCTGTGGTTAGGGAAGGGAGGACATGGGCCACGTGAGGCTTTGGCGAGTTTTGCCAACTCTCCTATGCCCCAGTGCAGAAACTGGCCCTGAAGATGAGGAGAGCCTAAGGTCCTGTTTCCCAGGCAGGTGCCTTTGAGACCCGAGGCAGCCAAACCATCCCATGAGGAAGGTTTCTCTGATCAGGCACCTTGAGCCTGGAGCTATGGACTCTGCCAGGCAAGAGTTTATCTCCGGCCAGGAAAGAGGGGCTCTCGAAGGGCCTCCAGGTTGGTATGTAGGACGAGAGACCTAGGTGAAATACATGGCCCTGACTCTTAGAAGTCTAGACAAGAGCACTGAGCAAAGAACAGGCAAAGACCCTTTCTTTTTAATGCCACTCCCCAGCCTAACACCCTTCAGCGAATTCTCTTTAGCCACAGGCGGAGTCAAATAGAGCTTGAGGGCCAGCCCCACCTGCTCCAGTCTTGGCTTCTGAATCCCTCTAGCCTCAACTCATTCTCTCCATCAGCCATTCTCTTAAAAGAATCAGACTATCCCAGGGGCGCCTGGGTAGATAAGTCGGTTAGGCATCTGACTTCGTCTCAGGTCATGATCTCACGGTTTGTGGCTTCGAGCTCCACGTCAGGCTCTGTGCTGACAGCTAGCTCAGAACCTGGAGTCTGCTTCGGATTCTGCGTCTCCCTCTCTCTCTCTGACCCTCCCCTGCTCACACTGTCTCTCTCTCTCTCTCTCTCAGAAATAAATAAAACATTAAAAAAAAGAAATCAGACTATCCCACATACACTTCCTGGATTTTGCGAGCGCTGTTTCTTTTTGCACACCTCATACCACCATCCACCAACTCCACTTAACTAAATTACTTTTTTACTCATCCTTGCAAATGAGAGACTTCCCAGGGCTTCCTGCCTTGGGTAGTATAAGCCTCTCTTACACATCCCCCTGGCACCTTTCTCCTTCATCATAGTATTGACTACAGTTAGACTGATGGCAATCTGAGGGTAAGACTGTGTCTTAAGCCTGGGTCCTCAGGGGTTAGCACAGTGTCTGATACCATAAATAGTGCTCAATAAGGATTAGTTGAAGGAATAAATGAATAATCAATGAGAGGCACTGTCAGGTGTGATGTAACATTGCAAAATATAATAATGTTTTACCAATTCTTTTGTTTTATTTTTCTTTCCTTTTCATCTTTTTCTTTGCTGGAATCAGCAAACTTGTAATTGGGTGTCATTGTGTCATTGCCAGCTCCCTGGTACAATCAGGAAAAAAAAGTTCCCGGATTTGTAGGGGATAGGGGACCCTGGTCACTTTCGAGCCATTAAAATGTGAAATAAAATATAAAATAGCACACAACTTTTGTGACAATGGACTCCTCTGACTCAAGGACTCACAAAAACTATAAAATTAGTTGCAGAAATAAAGGCAAAGGATGGTCTTCTGCTCTGTCCACATACTCCCTCTAGTGTCAAAAACTCAGCATAAGCTAAGGAAAGAAAAGGAGCCCACTTTCAAAGCCTCATTCACCTGCTTTAAAAAATACATTTGGATTCCTTCAGATCGCCTGTTCTGAGAGAAAAGGACCAATGTGAGGAGTGGTCCAAGCTATACCTTCTCTCTCTGAGGTTATCAGAGCTACATTCCCAGGGCTGGAAGGCCATGGCCATATTTTGCAATTATGTCCAACCTGAGTCCCCAGACCTCTGGGCCTCAGAAGAAAGAGTACTGGGGTCCTTGTGAGGGACTTGGAATTTCACACTGCCTGAGGAAATTGTGCCATCAGTGGAAATTAAACTGAAAACCACCTGAGGAATTGGCAATTGCTTTTGCCTTTATTTGGACATCATCAGCGAGGTGTTGGATCAGCACTACATATGGCCCACTCACTAAGTGGTAGTTATCTATGTCTTAAAAAAATTAAAAATAGGAAAATAAATAGTGGCTTCATGTATGAAGTTGGTAAAGAGTGTAAGATATGTTTTAATTTGGGACGCCCAGGAATCAGAACATAGTAATAGTGGGCCTTCACAATGAAAAAGCTAGGACCTACTTCCTTGCTACGCCTCTGAGGTGTGGCTAAACCAGGCTGCTTTCAGGGAGAGCACTTCTCATGGCCAGGCCACCTCTTCAGATATTGGGAGGAGCGATGATTCATAAGCCTGTACTAGTGAATGGCAAAAAGTATTTCCTGGAAAGGTACTCAAAGTGGCTTTTATCAGTTTAGGTTTAAAAACTTACAAAATCGGGGCACCTGGGTAGCTCAGTAGGTTAGGCATCCGACTCTTGATTTCAGCTCAGGTCTGCAGAATTTCTGTAAGTGACAAAAATGCTTATCTCATTTTGTGCAGTAACTTCTCTGAGACACTGCCAGAGTCCCGTTCCAAATATCAACACTTCGTCCCCAAGACTTTCATTCTCTGTTTTTGTTTAGAAATCTTTGAGGCCTAGAGGTGCCTGGGTGGTGCAGTTGGCTAAGTGTACAACTCTTGATTTTGGCTCAGGTCATGATCTCACAGTTTGTGAGATCGAACCCCGTGTGGGGCTCTGTGCTGACAGCGTGGAGCCTGCTTGGGATTCTCTCTCCCTCTCCCTGCCCCTCTCCTGCTCTCCCTCATGCTCTTTCTCTCTCAAAATAAACAAATAAGCATTTTTTAAAAGTAAATGATTTTTCAAAAACTTCAAAATCTCCTGAGAATCTACTGTACAAACTCAGTTCCTTAGTCTTTTAATTCTTGTTTTTGGTTTTATCTCCCCTAATTCCATCCAGTCTTCCAAATGAATCCTATGCCCCTGTCTATCAGATCTCCTCACCGAATAGGACTGTATTTCACACATGTATTGGTTCATTCAACACACATTTACCTAAAGGCTTGTTATGGGCCGGACATTACGCCAGATGTTGGAGAAAACAGGGACAAAATGAGTCTGTAACATCATGGGGGATACAAACAGGATAACAAAAATACAAAGTATACATGTGGTTGGGGGGGTATCCCCCAAAGAACTGGCATTGAAACTAGGGTCTGAAGAATAGGACAGAGTTCACCAGGTAAAGAGGAGGAGAAAGTGCTCCAAGTTGAGACCATGTGCTAAAAGCCCCAAAGTGAGGGTGTGGAGATACTGAAGTACCCTTGTTTATGCCAATCCTCTCTTCTAGATCTTGTCCCTACAATCTGTGCCTAACAAAAGCGATTAAACAGGGCTTAAACCTTCTCTCTCCTCGCTAACCATGACTGAAAGCTATCATCCACGACTGAACCGAAGGCTTTCATTTCCGTAACACTTAGATGACACTAATTGTTCACTGCATTGTGTGGAAGTTATTGGTATATGTGTTCTGTTCTGCCAGCTAGGTTACAAGTTCTCAGAGAGCAGACATCTTTGCATACAGTAGGAACACAATTATCAAATTACGTTTCTTTTTTTAAAAAAAATTATTATTTATTTTGAGAGAGAGCATGTGCGTGCACATGACAAGAGAGGAGCAGAGAGAGAGAGAGAGAGAGAGAGAGAATCCCAAGCAGGCTCTGCAATGTCAGCACAGAGCCCAAACTGGGGGGTCCAACTAACTCACTATCTGGGAGATCATGACCTGAGCCAAAATCAAGGGTCAGTTACTTAACCGATTGAGCCACCCAGGAGCCCCTGAGCTGTGTTTCTTTGTACTCTTCACAACATCTAGCCTGAAGTATAGCTGGCACTCAGATATTTCTGTGAGTGAAACTGAAAAAATGAAATTTGTTTTCAAGTTTAGCAAAGACAACGACTGTTAAGAACTGTGAAGGGACTGAGATCTTACCTTGCGTGCAGAATAACAAGTTAGCCGGCCACAACTTCATGGCACAGCAAGCGGCCTGAGCCGCGGCATATTATGCAGTTCCCTCCCAGCCCCCACTCCCACGGTGGTGACTCAGACAGGCCCAGGCGTGTGCCTCAGTGGGCAGTGGACCACCTCACAGAGAGGAACCCTGAGCTAGAAAAACCCAAATCTTTTGTAATAGGCAATAAGCATAGGATGTTTTGCTCCAGAAGGACACTGAATTTCCCAAGGCTGCTCATTAAACAAAATTCTTTAAAAAGTCCATAACAAAAGGTAGGGAGGGCCTCTGTGTGCAAGACATGCAGAAATGTGAGAGACCCATGGAGAATTACTTCCCAACATGGAGTGAAGTCAGTCGACAGGCATTACTAATAAAAATAGCTGTTGTCTATTGGGTGTTTATATGTGCCATGCACTGTGCTAATTATTCTATATGCATTACGTCTTTTATTCCTGCCAGCAAACTTATGAGAAAATATTAACACATAACACAATATGAAAATATCTTTATAAATTAAGGCTTTCAGCATACAAATGGAGGGCAACAACGGAGAGTTTGGAAACACACAGGAGCATCAGGGGGGTCTCAGGGAGTGGTGAGGTCTGTTAGCTGCATACCATCTGGACTCTTACTCCATCTGCTACCTCTGTGCACATCTCCAGCCCACTTGTCAGACTATGGCTGTCCCAGCTCCCAAATTCACTTGCTGTCATGCCAACCAGCTTCAGAATGATTATGAATTCCTGAATTGTACTGCTAGTTCCCTGAAAGAGAACATGATTGTCGCAGCTTTGGTCATGTGACTAACCAAAACTTTGGGGAGTTTTACAGTAACGTAAACAATAACCAATAAGTATTAATATATAAAGAGGTATAGTTTTTTTCATAATCATTACTTAAGGTAACTAAAAATATTGTGGTCCCACTTATATTGCTCTTTATCCTCCAGTATGTAAGCTCCTCCAGAACATCATCATAACATTTGGCAGAATTACAATCATACTGGATATATATGCACATTATGTATCTATAAATATATGCATATGTATATATAATTTTTTTAATAATGGTATCATACTGATGAGGTTTTAGAGTGATTGCGGGGGTTCCGGAGCTGGTGACCAAGAAAGAATTCTTGAAGACGTCTCTGGTGCAAAAAGGTGATTTTATTAAAACACAGAATAGGACCGTGGGCAGAAAGAGCTACGTCAGTGTTGTGAAGAATGGTTGGTTTTGTACTATGGAGTTCGGAAGGTAAAGTCAAAAGGGAGGCCTCCAGAGGGAATTTGACATGCTAAAGAGGACTCCTAAGGTACCCGAAACCTTGCTTGTCAGGCTAAGATTGTTTTCCCTCTAGTAGGTCATTAACATGAGGACGGTAGGGGGTTCCTGGAGAAACGTTCTACTCTGTGTTTGAAAATTTAATTTTACTTGCCATTTCCTTCTTGCCTTGGTTTCCCATATCACTCTGGAGGGGTGATGTTGGGGCTCCAGGAAAAAGTCTACAGGTTTCTGAAGATTAGGAGAAAAGATAAGATGGCGTTTTTCTTGTAATTTACTAAGAGATTTGTAAACCGATGTAGACCCGTGTCCTGTATGACTGTGATCTCTATCAATTGGCCATTTGTTTACTTTCCTTTCTTTTGTCCTTGCACAGCCAGGAGGGCCTGAAGAATATCACACACATCCCACCTTGGGGGTGGGGGCAGGGGTGGGGGTGCTAGCTTGCACTTTGTCCTTAGCCCACCCCATGCTCCCTCATCAATAATATGGTCATAGAATATTCCATGATCGTATCATATTCCCACTTGTATAATAATTCTAATTATATGATGTATGCTATTCCAGTTTGGAACATTTGTGCACGATGCTGAATCACCTTGAATATTTAGATTATTTCTAATTTTTTACTATTATAAATAACATTCCAAGGGTTTTCATTTTTAAAAATCTTAGCTACAGATATGATTATATTTTCTTAGGACAGATATTTAGAAGCAAACCTAAATTCATATATATTAGAATTTCATATATATTAATAAATTGCTTTCCAAACGTACTTATACTTCTGCCAGCAGTGTAAGAGACCCTATGTAATCGTATATTTGCTGGCATCAATACTTTTTTTAATGTTAATAAGTAAAACTGGTGTATCTTTACGTTTGCTTTTTCATTTAACTGGTGAGATTAAACTGGGTTGGGTTTTTTTTTTTTCAATCTTTGAATAACCATTTATATTCCCTCTCCATAAATTGCCTTTTAAAGCCCTTGCTGGCAGGAATCAAATATTGTTCCTTTAATATGCTTCAGTGCTTACAATGGTGCTTGTTATGCAGCTGACGCTGACACAGCTTTGAAAACAAATAGGTAGAAAAATCCTAGAGTAACTGTTTTACATCCTTGTGAGAACAATTAAGCAACTAAAACCCAACCATTATGTACCCACTTTAGAATTTACGAAGAACATATCAGCATATTTGAACCTCACAATTACTGTGTGTTGTTATTTTCAGCATTTTTACCGTGTGGAACAAAATCTGAAGTAACAGGTCTCAGAGGGATCAGTGGTGAAAATCAGCACCACTCTGGAAAGGAAGAAATTGTTTCCCTCAAGGCCGGACTAAACTAATTGCAGTTCGTCTTCCTGAGCACAAGAGGGCGAAGGAGTAGGCCATAAAGCACCAAGAATGAGTACCTCGCCTGACTACGTTTCCCAGGTTTCTGCGCGATCCCCCAGAATGCTCAGCGGATGAGGCTTTCACGTCCCAGGTTACTGGGCGGTAGGATGTGACTCAGTCTCCCACCCAGGCGCATAATGGCCGCTGGCTTTCCCGGTGGACCTTTGTTGTTGAGCTCTACCTCATTGCTAGGAAACGGGCGCCAGAAGGTTCTCAGACAAGGTCCCGCTTTCTTAGAGCGGTAACGTCGTGCGCCGGTTGGGGAAGGGACGGTGGGAGGCGCGGAGCTGCAGTGAACCATGCCCGTGAGCTGTGGGTCCGTCTGTGAAGAGGCCCATCTTAACGGTACCGAGGTTGGAGTCTGCGCTGGGCGTGGATTCCGCTGCAGACCGAAAACTACACTTCCCAGCATCCTTGCGGTGCCAGAACTACGTTGCCCGAAAGCCCGAGCGTGATTCGGCCTGCCTCTCACCTCCACCCACCAGCCTTAAAACAGGCAATGTGGAGTCACAGTATCGGGCGCCTCCTGATATCTGAGCACCGTGCGGGCCGCCGGATTTCAGTCCTCGGTGGGCGTTTCTCGCCGGCCATGCGGAGAGGTGAGGCGAGACGGCTTGGTACCGATGCCTGCTTGCTCTCTGGGGTACTGCGGGTGGTTCGTGCCAGCTCCGGCGAGCGGGAGACCAGGGTTCCACGCCCCTCCCAGCCCCACCCGGTGCTTGGCGACCCCGCCTCCGGATCTCGCCCGCTTGGATTGGGGCGGGAAGGGCCAGGACTGAGGAGAGGACTGCTTTCCTCTTTTGAGAGCGAGCCCGTGAAAGCCTGGGGCTCCCACCTGTCTCCACCACTAGAGCCCCCCAGGCTTCTTTCTCAGCGCTTGGTTCCTTTTTACTATCAAATGAGGCTGGCAATCCCCGCCCTCTCGGAGGCCCGTCTGGAGCAGTCTGTTGAGAGTTCTGGTTTCTTTCGTGGCTTGTTTAAACTTGGGCTGTTCTCTGGGTGCTGTCTCGGGCCCAGGTTTTTGGTAGACCACAGCATGCATTTCAGGTCAGGCCGCCTGTATTTCTCTGTGGTTTCCATTATTCTGCAGTGACGTTGGAGCCATTCAAAGCAAAACAGAATGTGAATCCTGGAACCTGCAAGTGTTGAACTTGTTAGCCCCCTGTTAGCTTTGTGTCCTGAAGGACAACCATGCTGAGAGATGATTCCAGAATCTCCCCGCACTCTTTTTGAAAACTTTTTAAGATTGTCCACGGAATGGGCACTTCGGACTAACCTCTGTTCCCCTTCTTAAATCTTCAGTGCCATGAGAAATGAGCCACCCTGTACCCACTATACTTTGTTCCGTTTTGCTAATTGCTTCATTGCACTCACACAGTAAGGTTGCAGTGGTTGATCCTGGATCTGTGAGACTGATGTTTAGCTGCCAGGGTCTGTGACAAGGTACTTGGTTATATATTTCAGTGTTCAGTATACACACACATTATGATGGACTAATTTGAAAACTTTGACCTTGGCCCATGGGGGTGGGAAGGATCTCCTTTATTAAGTTTTTTAAAGATGAATAAGAGCAGGCAGGGGAAGGTGATGCAGTTTGAGTTTTAATAGTGCTGGATTCCTAGGTCATTAGTACTTCCCAAACTGGGCAAAAAATAAATCCTTTTTAAAAATACATAATTTTAAGTCCTACCGCAGAACTACTGAGTCAGTCTTCAGGGATGTGTTACTAACAGGCTGTGTTACTTATTCTGGTAATTCTGATGTAGCTCGCAAGGTACATGTCAACTGACAAGCATATAGAAATAAGTAATAGTAACCACCTATGTCACTGAAGTGTTGCAACTCTAAAGTTAGTTAATATAAAGCTTGTAGCTTAGATTTAACAAGACATCATTTTACTTGTGTTATTGAAATTGAAATCTGGCCTTTTCTGGCAAAGAGGTAGCTTGGTGCAAGGTAGGCCAGAGTGCTAATCCAAGATCTACAACTTAGTAGCTCTGTGATGCTGGTTAAGTCTTTAAACTGTGAGTTTTTTCTCACTACCTATGTATGAAAGAATCAGAAGAAGTAAGAATGAAAGGAAGGGCTTGGGGTTTTGTACAATTGTGTAAGTTTTGGGAACCTTTAAGGTATTATAAGGACCTGTTCTCCCACCCTGAGAACAGTGATTCTGGTTACTTGGTCTCCTCTACCTATTAATATGCTTTCAAAGGTTTATTCTTAAAAGTGTGTATGAGTTGAAGCACTTGTGACACCCTACTATGGATATCAAATGGCTTTTCGTTTCCTTATTGCCTCTAAAGAAGAGTGCTCTCTAAAGTCCTGCTGCAAGGGAGGAGGACAGTCTACCTGTTAGGATTGTGAAGACTTAACCAAAGATTACAGGCTGTTTGAGTATACCGAAGGACTGGATGCTCCATAGATCCTTCTGAATTCTCTGCCCTCCTCATCCCCATAGTAAATAGAGCTCAAGGTAGGAATAGCATTGGTGAATTTTGCTCATCCTGTTTTTCCTGCCTGGATAACGCATCTTTAAGATGTACTGTCACTCATATTGTTTCCAGATAGCCATTCTTAACCCTTTATTTTCATTGAAGGCCAAATGTCTCTTCCCTGTATTCCCTAATGGATATACCTTGATAGCACATGATTTAACACCACAGCCTTGATCTTCATTGTACCCACCACACCTAGCACAGTTGGCTTTTCAATCAGCAAATTTCTGCAGAGCACCCAGAATTGTATCAGGCATTGGGGATTCAGTGATGAGCTAGAACAGGTGTGGTTCTTGCTCACAGGGACCTTACAGTCTAATGCGGTGGTCAGCAGAGTTTTTCTGTAATAAGCCAGGTTGTATGTTAGATATTGTGGGCCATGCGGTCACTTGCGACTACTCTTGTCATCGTAGCATGAAAGTGGCCGTTGATAATACGTAAATGAATGAGCATGGCTGTGTTGCAGTAAAGCTATTTCGAAAATTAGGTGGTGGTAGCCTGCAGGCTGTAGTTTGCTGACGCGATCCCTGGCCTAGTGGGGAAAGGTAAACAGCTGTCATATAAATGTGTAAATCGTGAGGTGTGGCAAAATAACGTCCTAGGATCCTGTGAAAAACTAACAAGAAACACCTGACCTACAAGAGTCTGGGCAGGCTTTCTGGAGGAGACGACATAAAAACTGAACTCAAAAGGATAAATATGAGCAGGCAAAGGAGAGCTTTCTTAAATTATTCAGTGAATTAAAGAGGCAAAAGAGTCCTTTAGAGCAGAGAGCCAAAGAGAGCACATGGGGCCCGAGACCAGCTGCACCCTGCAGATTGTGGCTGTGTTCCGTATTTGGTGTCTCTCCCGTATTCAGTAGGAAGCTTTCCTTTGGGGAAGGCATTCGAATGTTTGTTGACTGAAGTCAGAGGAATTGTGCACTAATCTGCGTAGCTCTGAGACCATAACCTCTCAGGCAGGTACTTAGCATTTCTGAACCTGTTTTCCTCATCCGTAACATGAGAATTTTAAGAATAAGTAATAGGTGTGAAAGCAGTATCATGTCATAAAAATATTACCCCTCGCCGCCCCTACCAAGTAAACCCTGAATAAAATATTGAACTTCTAGTCAAAGAGAGATAACTTCGGGTCCTAATCATTCCTGATACAGTTGTTAGTGGAAATATCACTGAAGTCTGCCCCTCTTTTTCGTCTCATTTTTTCTTTTCCTACTCAGGTCTAATATTGACACACAGGCACATTGCTGAACTCTTCTAGATGGCACTCAGTGCCAAAAAAGACTGCGAACTGCTGTGCTAATGTGTGTGTATATGTGTTCACAGTGGATCCACCTTTACATCTGATTCCCATTATCTCTAAACAGAGTTTATCTGAGTATTTAAATGGATTGATCTAAAGGACTGGGCATCACTTTGGAGTTTATATTTAGATACTCTTTTTAAATCTATCTTTCCTGACTACTAGTCAACAAAGTCAGCAAAGACATCAGTTATGTCTGGTTTTGCTCATCCTCACCTGGGCCTGGTGCTCAAGTATCTGTCGGCTGGAAGGGTACATAGGAAAGAATTCCATTTTCGTTACACTGCCTACCAGGAAAGCAATACCTGAGGTTGCAGCTGTCTTTTTAAGTACCTACGTATCTTAAGAGGTTTGGGATTTAAAAAAAAAAAAAGCATAGGGTGACAGAGCCTGAGCTTTGGAGTCAGAAGACCTGAGTCTGAATTCGCCCATAATAACTCTGTGACTGGAGGTAAAATGCTTTACCTTTCATAGGTTCAGTTTTCTTGTCTAAAAATGTGGATAATGCCACCTTACCTTCGTAGTGTATAAAATATTTAGTACAGTACCTTGTGTTCAATTAATAATTATATTAATTAGCTGTTACTTTACTTAATATATAGTAATAGTAAAGAAGTTGTATGTAAACAGAGTTCTCTCTGAGGAAGCATACTTTTTAATGAAATTCATCAGCAATATATGGAAAAGGACCATACTGTGTCTAGGTTAAAAATTGGGGATTTATTGAAATGGGACATTTATTTCAAAGATAAGAAATTTGTTACGGCTTTTGTGTTGCCACTAGTAAATACTCCCAAGACTTAAAATCAGACTTCATTGACTGATTCAACAATTAAATATTGTGACCCAATTATTTGCCAAGCACCGTTCTAAGTACTGAAGATACAGTGATGAAAAACAAAGTCTTAGAGCTTACACTCTGGTTCAGAGACAAACAAAATGATTTCAGAGCTGAGAACTGTGATGAAAATAAGCTGGATATGTAAGAGAGTGGGAGTTCAAAAAGCTACTTTATATGAGGACACAGGTATAAATAATTACGAGAGCTCTGTGAAAGACATCTTAGCACCTAGGAGAGTTGGTTGGTTTCCACTCTTCCAGTAATGAGAGACGTGGCAGTGATCTCCAAAGCTTTTGACATACATTACAATTTTTGACTGACTCTAAAATAAAACATCATACTGAAAGAAGGAAAGGAAGCATTTGTTGAATGTTTGCCATGTACAGAATACTGCTAGACTTTTCAGATAAGAGTCGAGGGCTCAGAGAAATCCATTTTCTTTGTTGAAATTGCAGAATTCCTAAGCTGAAGAGCTAGAACTGTATTGTAAATAGATGGGAGAAATGCTTTAGAAACTAAAGTGTCACACTTGAGTTCCTACAAGGAAAACAACCTGTCTTCTCTTTTCAGACTTTGTCACCACCACAGCCAAGGAAGGATATGATATGAGGAGAGTGGACCTAACGCCTTTAGAACAGAGGAAATTAACGTTTGATACCCACGCACTGGTTCAGGATTTGGAAACTCATGGTAAGAAATGGATAACTCTTGAAAGAAGAATATTAATAACAGTCATGGTAATTACCTAGTCAAGACAATATCATTATTATGAACAATTAAGATTCACTTTAAATACAAGTGCCATCCATACAGTGGAATATTTTACAGTCATAAAAATGGTATTGCTTGAAGAATATTTATTGATAAGGGAAATAAGATAAATTAAGTAAAGAACTAACATAAAATTACATGTGCCATATGATTCCAAATATGTACAAAAGAAAAACTAGGGTTTCTAGGCTGATACTAAAGTTCACGTGTAAGTACAAGGACTGTTAGAGAATAGCAGAAAAGAAAAAGGAACAAGCACAAAAGATAACCAGTTATCAGAAGAGTTTTTAATTAAATTGTGTGATAATGCAGGAATAGAAAAGTTGATTAATGAGGCACCTGGGTGGCTCAGTCGGTTATGTGTCTGACCTCAGCTCAGGCCATGATCTCAGTTCATGAGTTTGAGCCCCATGTTGGGCTTGCTG
Source organism: Crocuta crocuta (assembly GCF_008692635.1). Taxonomy (NCBI): domain Eukaryota; kingdom Metazoa; phylum Chordata; class Mammalia; order Carnivora; family Hyaenidae; genus Crocuta; species Crocuta crocuta. The sequence goes on along the minus strand of NW_027532025.1, from coordinate 1,022,323 downwards.
CTGTCAGCGCAGAGCCTGCTTCGGATCCTCTACCCCTCCCTCTCTCTGCCCCTTTTCTGCTCATGCATACACTCTCACTCTCTCTCAAAAATAAATGTACCTTAAAAAATAAAAAATAAAGAAAAGTTGATTAATAAAAGAGTGGCGTTCAGATAGGTAAATACAGATATTTTTAGCAAACAATAAAGAAAGCGTCACAAATTAGAGAAAGGAAGGGCTATTTAATAAATTGATATGATACATGACTAGACATTTGAAAAATAAATTAGATCCCCTTACTGAAAAATAAATTCCAGGGGCGCCTGAGTGACTCATTCAGTTAAGCATCCAACTTCAGCTCAGGTTATGATCTTGTGGTTTGTGAGTTTGAGCCCCACATCAGGCTCTGTGCTGACAGCTCAGAGCCTGGAGACTGATTCAGATTCTGTATCTCTTTCTCTCTCTCTCTCTCTCTCTCCCTCTCCCTCTCCCTCCCTCCCCCTCCCCCATTCATTCTCACTCGCACACTCACTTTCTAAAATAAGCATTAAAAAGAAAAGTAAAACATTTAAATGATGAGGAAAGTTATTCTAGGTGTTGTTGATAAGGATATCATTTTTTAAAAATATATAAATACTTATTTGCTCTCTACAGGATTTGACAAAGCACAAGCAGAAACAATTGTATCAGCATTAATCACTTTATCAAATGTCAGCCTGGATAGTATCTATAAGGAGATGGTTACTCAAGCGCAACAGGTAATATTTTCATTATTATCAATTGTGACCATTTCATTAGATAATCTTTTTCATATGGCATCTCTGTCAACCCACCCATCTCCCAAATATGCCTGCATCTTATCCTCTACAAAGAGACCAAGGAACAAAAGCAAAACTCTTTAGTGAAGTCCATATCTAAAGAGATTGAGGAGTTAGAAGAGTCATAATAAAAGTATGGTCACACAGAGAATGAAATTTTATCAAATCTTTTGTTGTGTGAGATAATTATATATTATTTGAATTATTTGAGGTAGTGTAGGTGATTAGTGAAACAGCTTTTTCCCCACAGAAAACCTACCAAGTAGAAAAGCTAACCTATTAGATTAAAAACATTTAACTGCAGTCAGGTGTAGTATGTTCTGGTTAATTTTCACAAACTTATAAAGCTGGAAGGGACTTAATTAAACATGGCTGGGAAGGACTTCATTAAGATGCTTTAAATGTGGATACACACATCCTTAAAGTCAAATAATGCTGTTTACTAAGAATTTAGGATGAGAGGTGCAGAGGGCTGTGGATTTCTCACATATTATGTTATGTAATCCCTCTAACAAGCTTGGAAAGTAGGTAGAATTATTCTACTTTGCCGCTAACGAGAGACTCAGATTGAGTAATTTTATAGAGTTGTCATTGTGGTGCGGTGGAGAAAAAGAATTTTATATAAAGCATAGAATAAGCTAAATGAGCTTAACTGTGGAATATAATTCATAGATTCATAATTCATGAATTAATCACCATGAATAAAATCTGTTTTCTTTCTATAATTACATATATTACATATATGTATGTGTATTATATATATACACACACGTATATTTTTTTTCTCTTGGACTCGACAAATACTTTATTTAGGAATTAAGACTTGCCTGCCTTTTTATTCCTCCTTTCCCAAGCGATGCACTTTTAAAAATACAGTTTAAAATTTTCAGAAATACCTTTTTTAACATTTATTATTGAAGTATAGTTGACATACAGTGTTGTATTAGTCTCTAATGTACAAAGTAGTGATTCACCAATTCTATACATTACTCAGTGCTCCCCCATGATATATGTAGTCACTGTCTGTCACTATACAATGTTCTTACGATGTTACTGAGGATGTTCCGTGAACTTGTCACCTCCAGGATTTATTTATTTGGTAACTGAAAGTTTATACTTCGTAATTCCCTTTACCTATTTCACCTACCCCTCCCCCCACCCACTTCCACCCAGCTGGCAACCACTAGTTCTCTGTATTTATGAGTCTGTTTCTGCTTTTTGGGTTTTGTTTTGTTTTTAGATTCCGCATGTAAGTGAAATTATACAGTATTCGTCTTTCTCTCTGACGTATTTCTCTTAATATAATACCCTCTAGGTCCATTCATGATGTTGCAAATGGCAAGATCTCATTCTTTTTTATAACTTGAGTAATATTCCATTGAGTATATATACCACATCTTCTTCATCTGAGATGCTTCCGTAATTTGACTATTGTATATAATACTCCAGTAAACACAGGAGTTTATGCATCCTTTTGAATAAGTGGTTTTGTTTTGTTTGTTTTTTAAATGTATTTTTTTAATGTTTGTTTATTTTTGAGAGACAGAGTGGGACTAGGAGGGGCAGAGAGAGAGGGACACACAATCTGAAGCAGGCTCCAGGATCTGAGCTGTCAGCATAGAGCCTGGTGTGGGGCTTAAACTCAGAAACCATGAGACTATGACCTGAGCCAAGGTTGGATGCTTAACCAGCTGAGTCACCCAGGTGTCCCTTGAATAAGTGTTTTTGTATCTTTTGAGTTAAATACCCAGTAGTGCAGTTACTGGTTCATAGGCTATTTTTCATTTTCTGAGGACCCTCCTTACTGTTTTTTATAGTGGTTGCACCAGTTTGCATTCCCACCAACAGTGTAAGAGCGTTCCTTTTTCTCCACATCCTTGCCAACATGTGTTGCTTCTTGTGTTGTTATTTTCAGCCATTCTTACATGTGAGGTGAAATCTCATTGTAGTTTTGATTTGCATTTCCCTGGTAAGGACTGATGTTGATTGAGCATCTTTTCATGTGTCTGTTGGCCATCTATATCTTCTTTGAAGAAGTTTCTGTTCATGTTTTCTGCCCGTTTTTTAATTGGATTATTTATTTTCTTGGTGTTGAGTTGTGTAAGTTCTTTATATATTTTGGATAGTAAGCCTTTATCAGATGTGTCGTGTGCAAGTATCTTCTCCCATTCCATAGGTTGCCTTTTAGTTTTGTTTGTTGTTTCCTTTGCTCTGCAGAAGCTTCTTATTTTTATGTACTCCCAGTAGTTTTTGTTCTCATTTCCCTTGCTTTGGAAGACATACCTAGAAAAATGGTTCCTACTGCTAATGTCAGAGAAATTACTGCCTGTGCTCTCTTATAGGACTTTTATAGTTACAGGTCTCATATTTATATGGTTAACTCAGTTTCAGTTTATTTTTGGTATGGTGTAGGAAAGTGGTCCACTTTCTTTATTTTACAGGTAGTTTCTGGTTTTTCCAGCACCATTTGTTGAAGAGGCTGTCTTTTTTCCATTGCGTATTCTTTCCTCCTTTGTCAAAGATTAATTGACCATATATTTGTGGGTTTATTTCTGAGCTTTCTATTCTGTTCTATTCTGGGGCAGATACCATATTGCTTTGATTACTACAGCTTTGTAATAGAACTTGAAGTCCAAAATTGTGATACCTCCAGTTTTGTTTTTCTTTTACAGAACTGCTTTGATCATTCAAGGTCTTTGATCATTCTATACAAATTTTAGGGTTGGTTGTTCTAGTTCTGTGAAAAATGCTGTTGGTATTTTGATAGGGATTACATAAAGTTTGTAGATTCCTTTGGGTACTATAGACATGTTAACAATATTTGTTCTTCCAGTCCATGAGCATGGAATATCTTTGCATTTCTTTGTGTTGTCTTCAATTTCTTGTTATCAGTGTTTTAGAGTTTTCATAGTAGAGGTCTCTCACCTTCTTGGTTAAAGTTATTTCTAGGTATTTTATTATATTTGGTGCAATCTTAAGTGGGATTGTTTTCTTAATTTCTCTTTCTACTGTTGCATTATTAGTGTATAGAAGTGCAACAGATTTCTGTTTCTATGCAATGTTGATTTTTGTATCCTACAATTTTACTGAATTCATTTATCAGTTCTAGTGGTTTTTGATGGAATCTTTAGGGTTTTCTATATGTAGTATCATGTCGTCTACAAATAAGGAAAGTTTTCGTTCTACCTTACCAGTTTGGATGCCTTTTATTTCTTCTAGTTGTCTGATTGCTGTAGTTAGGACTTCAGTACCGTGTTGAATAAAACTGTGAGTGGACATCTTGAATTGTTCCTGCTCTTTAGGAAAGAGCTCTCAATTTTTCCCCATTGAGTATGATGTTGGTTGTGGGTTTTTCATAAAGGCCTTTATTATGTTCTCTCTAACCCTATTTTGTTAGGCACCTGGGTGGCTCAGTCGTTTAAGCATCCAACTCCTGATTTCAGCTCGGGTCATGATCCCACAGTTGTGAGAAAGAGCCCCCGTCAGCGTGGAGCCCACTGAAGATTCTCTGTCTCTCCCTCTGCCTTTCCCCTGCTTGTACTCTCTCTCAAAATAAATAAATAAAACCTACTTTGTTAAGGGTTTTTATCATGAATGGATGTTTTACCATCTCAAATGCTTTTTCTGCTTCTGTCAAAATGATCATATGGTCTTTATCCTTTCTTTTATTAATGTGATGTATCATGCTGATTGATTTGCAAATATTGAACCAGCCTTGCATCCCGGGATTAAATCCCACTTGATTGTGGTCAGTGATTTTTTTTTTTTTTTTAATATATTGTTGGATTCAGTTTGCTAGTATTTTTGTTGAAGGTTTTTGCATCTGTGTTCATCAGAGATATTGGCCTGTAGTTCTCTTTATTTGTGATGTCTTTATCTAGTTTTAATATCAGTGTGATGCTAGCCTCCTAGGAAGAATCTGGAAGTTTTCCTCCCTCTTCTGTTTTTGTAATAGTTTAAGAAGAATAAGTATTAATTCTCCTTTAAATGTTTGGTAGAATTCACCTGTGAAGCCATCTGGTCCTAGATTTTTGTTTGGAGTTTTTGATTACTGATTCAGTTTCATTGCTGGTAATTGGTCTGATCAGATTTTCTATTCCTGCTTCAGTTTTGGGTGATGATTTGTTTCTAGGAATTTATCCATTTCTTCTAGGTTGTACAGTCTGTTGGCATATAATTTTCACAATATTCTCTTACATTTGTTTGTATTTCTGTGGGTTAGTTCTTTCACTGGTGATTTTGTTTATTTTAGTCCTTTTTTTTTTTTTTAAGGAGTTTGGCTAGAGGTTTATCAATTTTGTTGATCTTGTCAAAGAACCAACTACTGAGACTCGTGGGTGGCTCCGTCGGTTAAGCGTCCGACGTCGGCTCAGGTCATGATCTCACGGTTTGTGGGTTCGAGCCCTGCATTGGGTTCTGTACTGATAGCTAGCTCAGAGCCTGGAGCCTGTTTCAGATTCTGTGTCTCCCTCTCTCTCTGACCCTCCCCTGCTCATGCTGTCTGTCTCTCTCTCTCTCAGAAATAAATAAAACATTAAAAAAATAAATTAAAAAAACAATAACAAAGAATCAACTACTGGTTTCATTGATCTCCATTATTTTGGGTTTTTCTGTGTGTGTTTGTTGTTGTTGTTTAGATTCTTTGTCATTTATTTCTGCTGTAATCATTATTTCCTTCCTTCTGCTGGTTTGGGGTTTTGTTGTTTCTTCTTTTTCTAGCTCCATCAGTTATAAGGTTAGGTTGTTTATTTGAGATTTTTTTGCTTCACGAGGTAGGCCTATATTGCTATAAACTACTTTCTTAGGACCACTTTTCGTACATCCCAGAGATTTTGGACCTTTGTGTTTTCTTTTTCATTTGCTTCCATATAATTTTTTATTTCATCTTTGATTTCTAGGTTTATCAATTCATTGTTTAGTTGCATGTTATTTAACCTCCATGTTAATAACATTTTTTTTTTCTTGTGGTTGATTTCTAGTTTTGTGGCATTGTAGTCTAAAGAGATACATAGAATAAATTTGATCTTTTTGAATTTGTTGAGACTTGTTGTATGGCCTAATATGTGATCGCTTCTAGAAAATGTTCATGTGCACTTGAATGTGTATACTGCTATTTTAAGATTGAATGTTCTGAATATATGTGTTAAATCCATCTGGTCCACTGCGTCATTCAAAGCCACTGTTTTCTTGTTGATTTTTTTTTGTATGGATGATCTGCCCATTGATGTAAGTGGGTTGTTAAAGTCCCTTACAGTTATTGTATTAGTATTGATTAGTTCCTATGTGTTTGTTGTTAACTACTTTATGTATTCTACTGCTTCCATGTTGGGTCCGTATTTACAATTGTTATATCTTCCTGTTGGATGATTCCATTTATTATAATATTGTGTTCTTCTTTGTTTCTTGTTACAGTCTTTGTTTTAAATTCTATTTGGTCCAGTATAAATGTTGCTACTCCAGCTTTCTCTTGATACGTGTTTACATTTCTTTGTCCTGTCACTTTCAGTCTACAAGTGTCTTTAGGTCTGAAATGAGTCTCATATAGGCAGCATATAGATGGGACTTACTTTTCTATCCACTGTCACCCCATATCTTTCAACTGGAGCATTTAGTTCATTTACATTTAAAGGAATTATTGACAGATGTGTATTTATTGACATTTTCTAACTTTATTTGTGGTTGGTTTTGTACTTTTTCTCTCATCCTTTTTTTTACTATCTTTCACAGTTTGCTGGCTTTCTGTAGTGATAAATTTGGATTCCCTTCTCTTTAGTCTTTCCATGTCTATTACTGGTTTTGATTTGTGGTTGCCATTAGGCTTGTATGTAACATCTCCATGTGAAGTTGATGGTCTCATAAGTTTGGACCCATTCTTTACTCCCCCACCCACATTTTACATATTGATGTCCTATTTTACATCCTTTTATTTTGTGATTTTCTTGACTGATTTTTACTGATAATACTTATTTTCACTTCTTTTGTGTTTCCTGCTTTTCATACTCTTACTTACAGTCTTTCATTTAGTCCCCTTTAATAATTCTTGTAGGGCTTCCTTTAGTTTTTGTTTGAGAAGCCATACCTCTCCTATTCTAAATGATAGCCTTGCTGGATAGAATATTCGTGGGTGCAGACTTTTTTCCTTTCAGCACTTTGAACATACTGTGCCACTCCTTTCTGGCCTGAAAAGTTTCTGCTGAAAAATCCACTGATAGCCTTACAGAGTTTGCTTTGTATGTAATTGTCTTTTCTTACTGCTTTTAAAATGTTTTTTTTGTGTGTTTTTAAACTTTATTTTTTTGAGAGAGAGAGCATGCGCACATGAGCACAAGAGGGGAGCAGAGAGAGAGGTAGGTAGAATCTCAAGCAATTTCCATGCTCCGCGCAGAGCCTGATGCAGGGCTTGATCCCACAAACCCGAGATCGTGACCTGAGCTGAAATCAAGAGTAAGACACTTAACTGAATGAGCCACCCAGGCATCCCAAAAATTCTTTATCACTATTTTTTTGTTGTTTTAATTACTATTTGTATTGTTGTCTACCTTCTTAGGTTAATTTATTGGGGGTTCACTGTGCCTCCTGGATCTGGATATCTATTTCCTTCCTCAGATTAGGGAAGTTTTCAGCTATTACTTGCTTAAATAAATTTTTTGCCCACTTTGTTGTTCTTCTGGGATCCTGTAATGTGAACATTAATTACATTTGGACTCGCTGAGATCCCTAAGTCTGTTCTCATCTTGCTTTTTTTTTTTTTTTGTCTTTCATTTGCTCAGCTTGATTACTTTCTAGTACTCTGTCTTCCAGGTCATGAATTCATTCTTCTAATTCCTCTAGCTTGCTATTTCTCCCATGAACGGTATTTTTGTTTTAAATTTATTTTGTTTTTCAGCCCTGATTGGCTCTTTATCTTTAAGGGTCTTACTGATGTCCTCCACTCTTTTCTCAAATCCCATGAGTATCTTTATGGTCATTACTTTAAATTCTCTATCAGGCATATTTTACTGATATTATTTCTCTATTTTACTTAGGTCCCTTGCTCTGATTTTGTTCTTTTCTTTAATTTGATTTAGTCTCTTTACTTTGCCTAACTCTGTCTGTTTGTGTGTTGGGAAATTCAGCTACATCTCCTGCTCTTGAAAGTAGTTAGTGGGGGGTGCTCACTTTTAACAAGCTGGCTGGTCCTCTTTCATGCAACTGCTGGAGACTGGAGCTGGCCTAGGGACACTCCACAGAGCACACCTGGATGGGTGTTAGAGTTTTAACAAGGTACACACATCCTCCACAGGTGGTGAGAATGCTCTGTTGGCAAGGTTTGTGCTAGTCTTCCAGGAGAGAGGACTGTTAGTGGGTGGATTGAGGGAGGGGTGAAGAGGGGTGGGGTGGGGCAGGTAAGCTAGTTAGGCAGTGAATGCCCACAGGTGCTGGTTCCCACTGGTGGAAGGGTGACTGTACTGGGGTTGGCAGAGGGAAATGGTACGTGTCAGCTCCTTTTTTCCCTGAAGATGTCCCTTAGGGAACTGTGAGATTAGTAACTAACTGTCCTTCTCATATTCCTTTATTTTCAAACTGCTACTGGGTTTTTTTTTATTGTTGTTGTGTATGGTTTTTTTTTTTTTTTTTTTTTTTTTTT
>NW_027532025.1:1003918-1013435 GCF_008692635.1 Crocuta crocuta | reverse complement strand
TTTTTTTTTTTTTTGTTTTTTGTTTTTTTTTTTTTTTTTTTTTTTGCTTTAAGAAACTGCTGCTTCTAAGCTGTATCTCCTGGGCTTTTTGTTGTGCTGTCTCTTTAAGTGACTCAGGTTCCTGTTGCCTTCAGGGATCTTTAAAGTCGTAGGCTTTAAGTCCTGCTGGTTGTTAAGAACTCACCAAATGTAGCCCCTCTCATTTTCAAAGCCAAATGCTTTGGGGAGTTGTCTTCCTTGTGTAGGCTCCCTGATGTGATATTTTGTTTCTCACCCCTCCTGCATCTCACAGCTCCCTTCCTCTGGTATCCAGAGCCATGAGATTCAGCTCCCCACAGCTTCTGTGCCTTTCTACTGTCTTTGATGTGGCTTCTTCTCTACATTTACTTGTGGAGTTTGTTCTGCTAATCTTGGGTCATTTTCTGGGTTACTTGCATTGATGTGAGTGTTACCTAGTGGTATTCGTGGGTCAAGGAGAATTTAGAGGCTGCCTATTCTGCCATCTTCCCCCAAATTCCAAGCTATTGACAATTTTAATAATAAAGTATTCTTAAAGTATATTTTTAAGTTTACCTATTAGTGAATTAAAACTGTGGTTTAAGGAGTTTTTATGCTGGCAAAACCATTTAATCCTACATTCAAAATGCTAAATTTTGGTGTTAGTATGTGAAATTAACATCTCATTCCATCATCAAGCCTAATCCAATTGCTGACCCCAAAAAGATGTCATGAAAGATGGGTTTGAGGCTCAGGGCCTTGTACTTGATCACTTCAGAAAGGCTGTACTGTTAAGTCAGCTCAATCCAAAAATTCAGTTATATTCTGAATTCACATAAAAACTGAATTACAGGGTTTTGTGTGGGTTTTTTTTGTTTTTTTGTTTTTTTAAAATATTTTTATTTATTTCTAGGAGAGCGAGAGAGAGAGAGAGACAGCGTGAGCAGGGGAGGGTCAGAGAGAGGGAGATACAGACTCTGAAATAGGCTCCAGGCCCTGAGCTGGCCGTCAGCACAGAGCCCAACGCGGGGCTCGAACCCACGAACCGTGAGATCATGACCTAAGTGAAAGTCGGACGCTTAACCGACTAAGCCACCCAGGCGCCCCTTGTGTGGTTTTTTTTGGTGGAGTTTAAGGCTTAGGGTTCTACCTACAGTTTTAAGGTTTTCGAATAGTATGTCATCTGTAGACAGTGACAGTTGTACTTCTTCTGACCAATTTCTATGCCTTTTATCTCTTTTTCTTGTCTGATAGCTGTGGCTAGACCTTCCAGTACTATGTTGAGTAACATTGATGAGAGTGGGCATCTTTATTTTGTTTCTGATCTTAGAGGAAGAGCTCTCTGTTTTTCAGTATTGACTATGACATTAGCTGTCAGTTTCACATATGCGGCTTTTATTATGAGTTATATTCCCTCTGTACCCACTCTTTTGAGAGTTTTCTACATGAATGGATGTTGTATTTTGTCAGGTACTTACCTGTCATCTATTAATAATGATCATATGGTTTTTACCCTTTCTATTGTTAATGTGTTGTACCACACCAGTTGGCTTATCAGTACTGAACCATCCTTACATCCCTAGAATAAATCCAACTTGATCGTGGTAATGATCCTTTTAATGTATTGTTCAGTTCAGTTTGGTAATATTTGTTGAGAATTTTGCATCTGTGTTTATCAAAGAGGGGTTTGTAGTTTGGGGTTTTTTTTATTTTTTGTGGTGTCTTTGGTTTGGTATCTGGGTAATGCTGGCCTCATAGACTGAATTTGGATGTTTTCTGTCATCTATTTTTTGGAATATTTTGAGAAGTGTTGTTAATTCTTCCTAAAATGTTTGGTAGAATTCACCTGTGAATCTGTCTAGTTCTGGACATTTGGTGGGAGTTCTTTGATTATGCGTTCAGTGTCATTACTAGTTCAAATTTTCTGTTGCTTCTTGATTTAATTTTGAAAGTTTGTATGTTTTGGGGCGCCTGGGTGGCTCAGTCGGCTAAGTGTCCGACTTCGGCTCAGGTCATGACCTCATGGTCCATGGGTTCAAGCCCTGTATCAGGCTCTGTGCTGACAGCTCAGAGCCTGGAGCCTGCTTCAGATTCTGTGTCTCCCTCTCTCTCTGCCCCTCCCCAGCTCCTGCTCTGTCTCTCTCTGTCTCAAAAATAAATAAACGTTATAAATAAAAAAAAAAGAAAGTTTGTGTGTTTCTAGGAATTATCTATTTCTTCTAGGTTGTCCACTTTGCTGGCATGTAACTTTCTGCAGTATTCTGCTATACTGTTTTGTATTTCTGTGGTGTCATTTGTTACTTCTCTTTCATTTCTGATGTTGTGTCCTTTCTTTTATTCTCAGTGAGTCTGGCTATACGTTTATCAGTTTTGTTACCTTTTCAAAGAACCAGTTCTTGGCTTCATTAATCTTTTTCTATTGTTTTTTAGTCTGTATTTCATTTATTTCTACTCTCATCAATCCATTGGTTGCCGTTTAGTTTTGCTGATGGTTTTCCTTCACTGTGCAGAATCTTTTTATCTTGATGAGGTCCCAATAGTTCATTTTTGCTTTTGTTTCCCTTTGCCTCTAGAGACAGGTCAAGTAAGAAGTTGCTGCAGCTGAGGTCAAAGAGGTTGTTGCCTGTTCTCTCCTCTAGGATTTTGATGGCTTCCTGTCTTACATTTAGGTCTTTTCATGCATTTTGAGTTTATTTTTGTGTATGGTGTAAGGAAGTGGTCCAAGTTCATTCTTCTACATGTCACTGTCCAGTTTTCCCAGCACCATTTGCTAAAGAGATTATCTTTTTTCCACTGGATATTCTTTCCTGCTTTGTCAAAGATTGATTAGTTGGCTGTGCATTTATGAGTGCATTTCTGGGTTCTCTATTCTGTTCCATTGATCTGTGTGTGTCTGTTCTTGTGCCAGTACCATACTGCCTTGATTACAGCTTTGTAATACAGCTTGAAGTCTGGAATTGTGATGCCTCCAGCTTTGGTTTTCATTTTCAGGATTGATTTGGTTATTCAGGGTCTTTTCTGGTTTCATACAAATTTTAGGATTATTTGTTCTAGCTCTGTGATGAAAGCTGGTGTTGTTTTGACAGGGAGTGCACTGACTGTGGAAATTGCTTTGGGTAGTATCGACATTTTAATAATTTTTGATCTTCCAGTCCATGAGCATGGAAAGTTCTTCCATTTCATAAGCTTTCTATAGTTTTCAGTGTATATAGATCTTTCACCTTTTTGGTAAGGTATCTTACAGTTCTTGATGCAATTGTAAATGGGATCGATTCCTCGATTTCTCTTTCTGTTGCTTAATTATTTGTATATAGAAGTAGAACCAGTTTCTGTGACTTTGCTATAATGGATAGTTCTAGCAGTTTTTTGTTAGTTTTTTGGTGGAGTCTTTTAGGTTTTCCACATACATTATCATGTTATCTGTGAAGAGCAAAATTTTGACTTCCTCTTTGCCATTTTGGGTTGCTTTTTATTTATTTGTGTTGTCTGATTGCTAAGGCCAGGACTTCCAACACTGTGTTGAATAACAGTAGTGAGAGTGGACATCCTTGATGTGTTCCTGACCATAGAGGGAAAGCTCTCAGTTTTGCCCCATTGAAGATGACATTAGCAATGAGTCTTCTGTATATGGTATTTGTGATCTTAAGGTATGTTCCTTCTGTCCCCACTTTCTTAAGGGTTTTTATCGAGAAAGGATGCTGTATTTTGTCAGATGCTTTTTCTGCTCCTGTTGAGAGGATCATGTGGTTCTTAACCTTTCTTTTATTAATGTGGTTGATTGACAACATTGATTGACATGGAGATACTGAACCAGCCCTGCATCCCAGGAATGAATTCCACTTGATTGTGGTGAATAATTTTTTTAATGTATTGTTAGATCCAGTTTTCTAGTATTTTGTTGAGAATTTTTGTGTGCATGTTCATCAGAGAAATTGGTCTGTAGTTCTCCTTTTTAGTGGGGTCTTTGTTTTTGGAATCAAGGTAATGCTGGCCTTGTAAAATGAATTTAGAAGTATTCCTTCCATTTGTATTTTTGGAACGGCTTCAAAAGTATAGGGGTTAACTCTTCTTTAAGTGTTTGGTAGATTCCCCTGGAAAGCCACCTAGCCCTGCACTTTTGTTTGTTGGGAGATTTTTGATTACTGATTCCACTTCTTTACTGGGTATGGATCTGTTAAAAGTTTCTATTTACTGTTTCAGTTTTGGTAGTTTATATGTTCCTAGGAATTTGTCCATTTCTTTGAGATTGCCCGATATGTGTCATATAATTGTTTATAATATTCTCTTACTGTTGTTTGTATTTCTGCATTGTTGGTTGTGATTTCTCCACTTTCACTCATAATTTTATTTATTTGGGTCCTTTTCTTTTTCTTTTTGATCAGTTTGGCTAGGAGTTTAACAATTTTGTTAGTTCTTTCAAAGAACCATCTCCTGGTTTCGTTGATCTGTTCTACTGGGTTTTTATTTGTTTGTTTGTTTGTTTTTTGATATATCCTTGATTTATGCTCTAATCCTTATTATTCCCCTTCTGCTGGTTTTTGGCTTTATTTGCTGTTCCTATTCCAGTTCCTTTAGGTGTAAGGTTAGGTCGTCTATTTGAGACCTTTCTTCCCTCTTTAGGAAGGCCTGGATTGCTATATACTTCCCTTTAATGGCCGTCTTTGCTGCATCCCAGAGGTTTTGGGCAACCATGTTTTCATTTTATTCACTTCCATTTACTTTTTAATTTTCTCTTTAATTTCTTGGTTAGCCCATTCATTCTTCAGTAGGATGTTCTTTAATCTCCACATATTCATGAATAAATTAAAGAAAATTAAATAGAATAAAAAATTAAGAAAAATAAAAAGAAAAGTGAAAATAAAGAAAAATAAATTTTTCTCTTTATCTAAGAGATAAAAAGAAAACAAGCAATTTAAGTGAAAACAGAAGCAAAGAAAATGAGCAAATAAATGAACCAGCAAATAGAATGAAACCCAAATGAATTTGGTTGTATCCAGTTTTCCCTACAACTGAAACTATGAAGCACTCTATAGTCCTTATACTAAGCAGGTGGAGTGACTTGTGCTGGTCTTTAGGGGATGTAGTTGGAGGATGAAGTTGGGTGGGGCTTGGTGCAAAAGCTCCGTTCTCCACTAGGTGGTGTTGCTTAGCTTGCTGGGGTGGATCTGTGTGCTTGTATGCCTGTGCATGTGCTGTTGAGGTGGAAATGGTCTCACCCAGCTCCCTAATCTCTGGTGCAGGAACTTCGCAGTCTCACCGACCCACAGTCAAGCAGCCCTCCTTTGTCTCAGGCCTCCTTCACTCCTTGCCTCTACCCTATGTCTAAGCTGTCTGCCTGCAAGGCAGCACCTTCCTCCAGAGTTTGATCTCAGATGGGGTTGTGTTTCAGAACCCCACACTTCAGAGATCCCTGCTGACTCTCTGGAGGAGGATCTCACTGAGCAATGGCTGGGAGCTGGCTTGCCCCAGAAAAGGTTTGTGCAGTCGCACACAGTGGCAGTTTCAGAGATAATGGCAATCGATAACACACAGCCAGTGCCAGGTTTCGCAGCACTCTGGAGTCTTTGTTCCAGTACCAGCAAACGTGGCTACGCTCTGGAATCTGCTGAGACCTCGGCTGTATGGTCTACTTCCTTACCAGAGCACTACCAGGCACTGGGTTCTGAAACTTCAGACTCTGGGCTCCACTCTTTATAGAATCCTGGTGATATTGAAGCCTTCTTTCTCCCTGTCAGTGGTTTTGGGGAACATATCTCTTGTTCAGTCCCCTGCGAGTGTTTTCACTCTCTCTCCAGCTACTTTCAGGAGGAGTGCTTTTCTTATGCTCAATACCAATGCACCACACTCAAACCCTTTTTTTCTTTGTTCTCTCTCCACAAAAACAGCTTCCTACCCTACCCTCTAAAGCTCTTCTCTTCCCCAGCTCACCTCCACATCACATATCTTCCAAGCTCTATGGCTCAACTTATGCAGATTGTTCTATTATTTCTCAGATCAGTTTCCTAGGTGTTCAAAATGGTTTGATGCTGATCTTGCTGCATTTCAGGGACGAGACAAGCTCAGGGTGTCTCTGCTTCTCCACCATCTTAATTCCTTCCTCTGGCCTGTATAGTTTCTGCAAGGAAGTCAGCCCATGGCCCTCTGGAGTTTCTTTATAGGTAACTCATTGCTTCTCTCTTTCTGGTTTTAAACTTCTTTATCTTTAATCTTTGACATTTTAATTATTATTTATTGTGTAGACCTCCTTGGGTTCATCTTGTCTAGTACTTCCGCACTTATTGAACGTAGATATCTGTTTCCTTCCCCAAGGTAAGGGAAGTTTTCAACTGTCACTTCTTCAAATAAGTTTTCTGCCTCCTCTCTGCCTCTTTTCTCCTTCTGGAGACCTCTATGATGCCAATGTTTTTGCTTGATATTGTCCAGGAGAGCCCTTAACCTATCCCTGGGCTTTTTGCTTTTTACTGTTCAGCTTGGGTGCTTTCCAGTATCTTCTTTTCCATACAACTTATCTGTTGATACCATACCATCCTCTAATCTGTTGATTCCCTCCAGTTTTTCATTTCATTTATTGTGTTTTTCAACTCTCTTTTTTGTATGTTATCTCTCTAAGTTCTCACCAAGTTTATGTACTATGCTGTCCAGTCCATTGGGCATCTTTATGTCCATAATTTTGAATTATTTATCAGGCATACCTGTTTCCTTTCTATTTAGTTCTGTTTCTGAGGTTTTGGCTTTGTTAATTCATGTGAAGGAAATTCTTTTGTCCCTTCCTCTTACTTTACTTTGTTTCTGTGAATTACAACAGCTACCTTTCCAAAGTAAAAGGAATGATCTGTGTATAGTCATCCCCTGTAGAAAATGGGTGCCTGGTGACATTAGCTGGCTTTCTGAATATGTGGCTGTCATGGGTATGGATGTTGGGGCACGTCTTGTTAGGGCCACTTTGGTGGGATAGCCAGAGCAAAATGAGTACAGGCCAGGACAGTCTCTGGGCTCTCCATGTAGAGTGCACCCTGGCTGGACAGCTGAAGGTGAAGTGGGTGCAAGCCAGAGGTTCCCAAGGCTCTCAGTGCAGAGGGCCCCCAGGCAGGACAAGTGGTGCTGTAAGGGGTATTGTCTGCAGGGCAATCCCAGGGTTCTTGCCACAGAAGGTACCCTGGTCAGATAGCTGAAACCGAAGAGGTTTCCATCTGGGCAGTCCTGTGGCTCTCCATCGAGCTAGTGCCGGGCAGGACAGCTTAAGCTAAAGTGAGCACGGGCCAGGGTGGTGCAGGGGCTCTCTGCGCAGGTGGCACCATAAAAGAATAGCTGGTGCTACAGTGAGCACAAGCCAGGGCTTCCCGAGACACACGCTGGGCAGGTGGCTACAGCTGCTGCAGGATATGGGCCACTGGATCCCTGGACACCCTGCACAGAGTGTGCCCAGATGAGTTGTCTGGAGTCAAATTAGCTGCGAGCTAATTCGGAAAGTTCCCAGGAGGGTGTCCTGGCAAGTCATCTGGAGGTGTTTTGTACCTGCATCAGCTTGGAAGGTGAGCTATTGTGAGCACTGACCGGGGTGTTCTGGGGTCTCCACGCTGTGGAGGAGGGCCACGACACCGCTGGCTTGGGCTAGGGGCTGGTGCTCGCGCTGAGGTGGTAGGCTGGCTATGGTGCCCAGATCCTGCTCCTGTCTGTGCTCTAAAAGTGGAAGGGGCATGTTAACACTGGTGCTCACCAGCCCCTCAGAACCAGAGAGTTCCAGCAGCACTCATTGGCAGAATTCTGGGGCTGGATCTTTTATATTCTTGTTAACCCTTTTAAACCTCAGTGTTGTTTCTGTATCCCAGGGCATAGGAATCTGCTCATGATCATTCAGTACTGTCCCTCTGACTGCAGTTCTCAATGTCAGGATTGGGGTTACCTTCATTACTGTGCCTCTCTGTTTTTGTGGCATCTCTTTTGTTGTGCAGAAGGTGGCCGGTTAGCCCTGAGGTAGTCTTCAGGAAGACATGCTTTATAAATAGGTATAGATTTGGTGTGTCCATGGAGGAGGTGAGTTCAAGGTCCTCCTGTGTCACAACCTTGGACTGGAACCTCTTTTTCATTTTGATAAATAGGTTTCATGTGGTTTGTTTGGTTTGGTTTAGTTAGCCAAGCAACATTACACCTTGTAGCATAACAACAGATTCTTTTATATTCCATGAAAACACTTCTGTGTAAGGTGGTGGCATTCCTAGATCACTAGGTTATTTCAATTTTGCTTTCCAGGAAATAACAGTACAACAACTAATGGCTCATTTGGACTCCATCAGGAAAGATATGGTCATCCTAGAGAAAAGTGAATTTGCAAATTTGAGAGCAGAGAACCAGGTGATACTAGTTTGTTTTTACTAATAACTGATTTCATATGTATTCTACTTGGTGAAGAATAGGACCAAATAATGATTTTATGTGGTCATTCAGTAACTATCAAGTTTTTTGGTCAAAGTATACAAATGTTTAACCATAACTGATATTTCTATGTATTAATCGTAGTCTAGACCAAAGAATAAGAGTTGTATCTTACCCATGTAAAAGTTAACATGGAAGGAGAAATTTTTATATATAATATAAAGATCTTTTATATAAAATCTTTTATATATAANTCTGTAATTCACTTGGAGTTATAATTTTTTTAAATTTTAAATATTTTTAAATTTAGAATATCAGTCATGGTTTAAAACTAAATAACTAGAACAAATACATTTTTCATGTAACAGATAAATGATTAAAAAAATACTACTTTCCTTTTTTGTCCGTTTTTAAGTGCTCCAACAGAAATTTGTAGATCGTACACTTTTTGCTAATGCAAGGTTTCAGATTTGTTGAATAAATCATGCTATGGGCTTTTGGTTTAATGGCAATTGCATGTTATTTTTCTTATACCCAGAAAATGAAAACTGAATTGGAACAAGTTAAGCAGCAACTGATAGTAAGTTTTACTTTTCTCACTTGAAAATACTTTAATAATTTCAGAACAAACATTATGAGATTGCTTTTTTCATATTTTTATTTTCTGTAAAGAATGCAACCAGTCAGATCAGAGCAGATAATAAACTGGACATCAACCTAGAAAGGAGCAGAGTAACTGACATGGTAATGTGCTTCTAAATGTACTTTCTTGGTAACTTATTAATTCCTTTTACTCTTGTCTTTTTTTTAAACCTCCTGATTTGTCATATCCTTTAGTTTACAGATCAAGAAAAGAAACTTATGGAAGCAACCACAGAATTTACCAGAAATGTAAGTTAGTATGTAAAATTTTCTCTTATACCAGTCTCATGTCTTGTATAACTGTTTTTATGTGTTGTAGCTGAGCTTTTTATTTTAAAGTATATGTTGAGGGGGACAGAGAGAGGGAGAGAAAATTACAAGCACTGAGCCCAACAGAGGGCTCAGACCCAGAAACCATGAGGTCATGACCTGAGCTCAAATCAAGTCAGATGCTTAACTAAGCCACCCAGGCCCCCCCCCCCCCCCCACCCCCTTTTTTTTTTTT